>NW_028277168.1:20742500-20862552 GCF_051122295.1 Plectrocnemia conspersa
ATGATCTAGCAATTTTTTTATAATTTAATAGAAACGATTAATATAAAATATATTCTTTGAATACAGATTTTTTAAAACTATTTTATATGATAATAAATTTACTTACTAAGTACACTTTAAAATTGTAGATTTTTACCATTGCTTAAAACACGTCAGCGGTGACAATGGAGATATTTTTTAGTATTTCTTACGGTTGTCAAGATGTAAAATTTCAATAGAACATGTGTACATACGTATATTAGTAACAAAGTGACATTATTAAGTAATTTTAATTTACTTATTTCATTTTTTCAAAACTACTTTTGAATAAAGAAAATACAATTTATGTGTTTTCTTTAAGTTCTTGTAGTTTTGAATGAGTGTTTGACCACTTAATGATATGCATAAGATTGGTAATTAAAAAGTGGCAGTATAAACTGCTCTAAAACTTATTATTGCCTTTACAGAATTTAGATGCTTTATTTTTTTCTTTTACTATATTCGAATTCTAGTATTTTATGAACTCTATATAATTTTCAGTGCTGATTTTTCATTATTATTATTATTTTCTTGTGATGATTTTCTTATAAGGTTCTGCTGTAACATTAATGTCTACTTCAATATAATCTTAGCAATTTATATTCTAAAGTAATCTAACGTAAACTTTAGTTGTTGTTTTAGCAACATTTTTTTGTTAAATTTATATTCTGTCAAAACATTCAAAGTGAATTAAATCTGCTTTCATTATGTTATTTAAAGAATATAACTGTTTCAATTGATGTTTTGTAAAAATAAGTTTTGACTGTTAACTGAATAATCGAATTCCATAGATGGATCGCTAAAGAATTTTGCGGGTTCTTGAAATTTAACTATTGCTATTTTTGTAACGAATTTGTACGTCAATAGTTGTCTTGTTTTAGTAGGTAAACTTAATTAATATAATTGAACTATTTACCTCTATAACATATCCTTAACAATATATCGTTAAGTAGCTTGAGATACACTGTTTTTTTTTCTTAAAAATCTTTGATATAATTCTGCTCTAATAAATAATCAACAATGCATTATATTTTCACTCGATTTTAAGCATTATGATATATTTGTATCTAAGTTTGTCTTATTTTGTATTACATGTATAGAGAATGCAGCAATATTTCTTATATTATAGTAAATCAATTACTGAAGGTGTTTCTTCCTCATGTCTTATACAGATGTTTGAATCAGTAGATTTTTTCTACGCTGGCAAAAAAACTTTACCGTAGGCTTTGATACGAGACGACTCGTTTTCAAAGTTTTCCGAAAAGAGTTTTAGAATCGCTGCGAGACCTTATAAAGTTGCGAGGTCGCGATCCTGATCGCCCACTGGCGCGTTCCGCACAACAAAGAATCGAAAAAAGAAGAAGAAGAAAAAACAACCGATCGCGTTAATGCGAAAATTACCATCTTTGGCTTAGTCACTTTAAAGAGCAGCAATGCAAAGAGTAGGCATATTTATAATGATAGAGTTAAAGACCTTCATAGATGACACAACGTGAGCGTGTACCTTGATCGTTATGGAATATCGATCATTATTTACTCGAATGCCCTTAAAAACGGCGTTTTCCATGTAAAATTGTCAACATATAAGTTGCACAAGGTCTCCATATGCTCTCACAACACATTCGTCAAGTCCAAAAAAATGAACTGACTCACAAAGGTTTATTACGAATTTCAATGTTTCAGTGTTAAACCTTGAATAAGAAGAAACTCGTTGATAACGACCGCGAAAACCGCAAACATGTATCATGTGTTGGGTTATTAATTGAAACGAAAGATTACTCATTCGTTAAATAATCTGCTTATGCAATAAAAATATTAATATGCGTAATCTAGTTTTATCAAGACATGGTTTGGTGTGAAGAAAGGCGTTTTGAAATCTTGTTTTGAGTCGAGTTTATTGCTAAAAATGCTTTTATGTAAATTGGAATGACGCCAGAGCGCAATCTTTAGTGCAAAATGCTTCCGCGAAAATCTGGAATTCGTTGATAGAAATCGCTACAATGTGTAACAAATGAGTTTTTGCTATTTCTATATTTTATTATCTATATTACACCTGGACATTTATGTATAACATATATTCAAGAATTTGTTTTTCTTCGATATTAATCAAATACACACACAGATCTTTGTGGAACGCATGAAGTCAGTTGCAAATGCTAGATATAGATGTTAGGTTAATACATTGATTAAAAATATCGTTTAAAAAAAAAATATACCAGTACTAGACCAGTCATTGAAAGACAAATCCATACAAGCACATAAATAATAAAAAATCTCACATTGTATCAAGATTGTTTAATTAACGGTCTTTGACATACAATTTATTTTATTTTTTTGGCTCAAAAAGCGAGACTTTTTTGCGAAAGAAAATATCCAAATGTGTCCTAATACTTTCTTTAATGCTTTTGATATATGTAATGTCATAATATTATTCTCTTATTAGCTCTTACTTAGCATAATATTATATGAATAGAATATTATAATATACGACTGAGGCGTGTCAGTTCCGGGCTTCATCCATGTATCAGATAAACCATAAAAAATGCCGTGACAGTAATTCCAAATGCGACGATTTAGCAAATCTATAATATATATATTTTCCTGGGCGTGTCAGTTCCAGACGTTAATTCTAGATTGGATGGGTCATTAAAATATAGTAATGGATTATAGTGTGGCAAATTACCTACGTACATAATAATCAGGTCACTAGTTTAAGCGTAGTTCATGGATAAACATTTTTAATTGTTCTAAAACTGAAACTGTCTTGTAAGAGTATCTTTGATTTATTTTAATTTTAAACATACAAATTCATAGTATTTGATAGCTGATGAGTAACATGTAACAGTTCTCTGGAAAATCCTTCAAATATATATATTTAACTAGAAATGTTTATTAATGTATGAGCTCATTGTAAATATTTGCCTTTGTTATTTTACAGCGTGGACGATGCTATATCTCACAATAATAGCTTTGAGTCGAGCTTCATTCGTGGTGACGAGAACATGACATGGCTGCAGCGTCAACAACAAAGGTTGAGAGCTCGGCAAGCTGCGCGTCAACATGTAGCAAGATTGCCCACGGAGCGACCTTTACCACCCGCACGGGCATCGGCTAGTCACAGGTATATATTTTTCCGAATCCAACATCTTGTTCCTAAACTTCATCCTACCATCAAATCAGATCTGAAAGAGGAGTATCTAAAACAACTACCCCTCAACCTAATTGGGTTGGCTAGAGCTCGGTTTTCTCAGGCAATCGGTTAACATTCTTCGGGGACTCAATACGTATTATTTATATCTTTGTTACTTTTCTCTCAAATATAATATATTAAGATGCTGTTTATCCTTTATTGACATTATCCATGCTTTGCATCTAATTATAGTTTTGAAAATTGCACTACCTAAACTCAGATTGTAGGTCGAAGGCAATTCTTGTAGAGATTTGTGTATGTCGTACTAGTAACAGTGTTCTCACTGGGTAAGAAATGATATCAAAATTCTCCTTGCTTATCGCAAAAGAGAGCCAGGAAAATATTTCCTGTAGATGGTTTAAACGGAATAACTTTAGTTTTGGTGAGAAGCTTCTGCTTCAAAGCACTGTAAAAGTTTCCACCAGGCAGCTAATATGATGTGATATTCTACTTTTTTTATTCAATAAAAAAGATAATTGTATAAATTGTTTTATGTAAAACAAAAACTTCAATTTATGTTTAAAAGTTATACAATTCGATGGATTGAAATTGTTCCATATATAAAAGATATGCACAAAATACAATACAATATATAGCAACTAAATAAATTAATTTCATATGGAAAACACGAATCTGAAACCGGGATAATGATTAACTAACACATAAAGAAAAGATAGAATTACTTGTTGAAAATGAATATCCGTTATTTTTAGGATTAACAGAAGCACATCACAAATGATATTGAAAAATATAAATTATGTATTAACGATTATAATATGATTGGATGCGATTCTAATTCCAGACTAGGCAAGATGTTATTGGAAAAATTCCCATATTATTATGTTTAGCTTATAAATCTCCAAATAGTGATCTAAATTCATTCCTGGAATTCATAAATATTTTAATTTAGAATGGAATTCTGATAAAATTATGAATACCGTTTTAATTTCAGACTAAAATTTGAATTGGAACAAATGTGAGGATTTTTATACTTCAAAAATGAAAAATGGGCAAAAATGAAAAATATTTGGTTTACAACAACTAATTAACATGTTGCCTAGTATGGAAAAGGTGATGGAAGAAGTAGTAATCAAACAATTAAAGGATTTCATTATTCCTTAAAACATTCTATGTGAATAACAGTCAGGATTCAGAGAAACTGTATTATAAGTAGTGATAATCTAAAAACCCCTACAGACTCATTTCCATATAAAGATTAATTTTACTTGTAAGAGTCCTATTTGCAAGTCATTGTAACATGTAGAAACACCATGTATTCTCATAATGAGGGTCCAACCTAAATACTTTAATTTCTTCCGAAATAATTATTTTGAGATTTATATTAGATAATATATAATTATCTAGTCATTATTTATTTTGTTTCGTAGATTTGATGGATACACAAGCGATACGACAGCGTTTGCCGACGACGACGACGATTTTGGTTTGCCACTTCACGTTCAAACCTCTAATCGCACTTTACAAAATTCTCATTATGAACCAGCTTTACCTAACAGGTTAGTGTCTTCTGCAAGGAAAGAATATCTCAATAAGTAAATGCAATTTTTTATGCGTTCTCTACATTTGGTAAAGCGGATGAGTATCTATATGACCAGTTGTTGAATAACAGACAAATTACAGACATGTCCCAAAAAAAGTTTATTAAACTCAAAAAAATATACCAATTAGAACCCATTGATTGGTTTGTAATCTTGATTGTCACTATGACACCACTGGTTGTAATCTCAACTGTTTTATATCCTGTATTTGTCAAAATATGGCTAACTCATAAGTAAAATTAAAAATAATTCAAGGGGTATAGTTTTTTAATATAATTTTACCCTTTAAATAAATTGCTTTACATTTTGTTTCATCTCATTTTTACAATAAAGTTTGTAATGTTAAATGCAATATTTAGAACATCGTCTAGGAAGTACATGACCCTGGAACGAACGACAGTACGAGACCGAAGTGTATCTCCTCACACGCGTGGATTAGATATGTTGGATTCACCGATAGGTCGAGATCAGTCAGCTATGTCATTCACGGATCGTTCTTGTAATGGAACTATGGTAAGATTGCTGCATAATATAAATACTAAGTTATATATAAGCATAATAAAAATACATTCTTTTTCAGACACGTGAAGAGTCCCTTTCATCATGGAGAAGCATGTCTGTTAGTGAAGTCGAAGGACCTGAAGGTGAAGACGGTTATAGTCCATCACGAGGAACAACTCCAGCTTTTCCCACGGCACCTTGTACCCCGTATCCGCCTGCTACTCCACCAGCTCGTCTGCCATTACGCAGTCCTGTTACTCAGCGGTTAGTATATTACCTATTACAAATGATGATGATTTACTCAACAGTCATTGGTTGTATTATACAAATTAATTTATAATATATCAATTTTCAGTAAGGACTATTCACAAACTGTTACTACAATGATACGAACGTCTCCAATTTCGAATACAAGCACTTTAGAGCCGTTACACGACGTTTCACCCGATAATGTTAAATTTGTACGAGACACATCCAAATTTTGGTACAAGCCGGCAATATCCAGAGATGAAGGTATGTTATCATACAACTTAAATATATATTTTTTAAATTTCATATCAATAATTTCACGTGATTTTATTACAGCTATATCACTTCTCCAAAATCAAGAAGTCGGTGCTTTTATAATTAGAGATTCCAATTCATTTCCGAATGCATTTGGATTAGCCATTAAAGCCACGCCATCGCATGGTGCAAATATACCTCTAGCTGATACTGTCAGACACTTTTTAATTGAACCTACCTCTAGAGGAGTGCGCTTAAAGGGATGCCCGGACGAGCCAGTGTTCAGTTCGTTATCGGCATTAGTGTATCAACATTCGGTGACGCCTTTGGCATTACCAGTGACGTTAAAATTACCTCATAACGACCTAGCGCCACCTGGACCTACTGTGGCAGCTCGCGAACTCCTCGCTGCCGGAGCTGCGTGTTCCGTGTTATATTTGGGAGGAGCTGGATGTGAAGCTTTGACTGGACCCGAAGCCGTAGCTCGTACCACTAATGTTATATTGAATAAAAAACCGATGCCTACTGCAGTTGTGGTACACTTCAAAGTGTCTGCTTCTGGTATCACCCTGACAGACTCCACACGAAGATTGTTCTTCCGTCGACATTATCCAACAATCTCGGTATCGTTCTGTGGCTTGGACCCTGAAAATAGAAAGTGGAGTTATGCAACAATGAACAAAGGATCTAATTCAAAGTAAGACAATTTTTAATATGTATTATTAACCTTTGAAATTTTTAGTATATATGCAGATTTAAAATATACATTCACATTTAATTATATGTATCTAAAAAAAGTTAAATAGTTAAATAATATGCTTGGTAAAGCTCCGTACGGTAGCAGTTTGGATATTGATGGAAGTGGCTGACGTACGCTATGTACACACTTATATTCGCTTTTTAAGATAGGGAAGGTGTTATGTTCTTTCCTACTCTCGAAACGTCTGGCTAAAGTGGAAATTTGGGGGTGGAAACAGATTGTTATTGTTTGTTATCTTTATGCTCATAATTTGATCAGTTGGAGACTTGGCAATGATATTACGAGGCACTTGTAATCCGGGTCGACACTTATCAGTGCAATTTGACATTTCTTTGTATTTGTTAATTTTAACAATTTCAATTAATTTATAAGCGAGTGAATGTGAATTAATACAAATTTATACATTTTCTTCATTGTATAAAAGCTCAGAGCTGCATTCGATTGCAACCACGACACAGTGCCTCAGAATGCTGTAGTTCTGTAACATTTTGAGACCTGTAACTCTTATTACTACAGATTCTAATATGTTTTTATTTTGTTTTTACAGTCGAATATTTGGCTTCGTTTCGAGGAAGACTGGAAGCTCATCTGACAACGAATGTCACATTTTCACCGAGCTGGAGCCTGAACAACCAGCAACGGCTATCGTAAACTTTGTCTCAAAAGTCATGCTCGGACAAACGCCGTCGAAAAATATTGTGTAATTCTCTGATACGCCATAAATTATTCTTAAGAATTTGAGCTGTTATTGGAAATAATGCTCAACCATTTGCAATTCCTAAGAAAATTTTATAATATGCCTCTAAATACAATATAATTTATTATGTCATTCGTTTTTAAAACATTTGCTGAGTTTCAAAATTTTAACTATTTATATACAAATGTAAAATATGCATGTTATAATATAATATTTATATTTTTTTGGTCAAAGATATATTTAACGAGATAATATTAGCTATTTTCTTAAACATTAATAACATTAGTACTTTGGTGCATTTTAATTTTTGATATAATTGTATATTTATCACATCCATTTTAATTGTATCTAATATGATTTTAATGCATTTTTTTAACCTTTTGCTTCATGCAAAAATGTAAAAAATTGCGCCCCTTTATATTTCAACGAAATTTTAGAATATATCATGTATATTTTATAATTTATGAAACAGTTCTGTATTTATGTATTAAAAAACCTACCTAGTCTATCATGCTGATAATAATAGTTGTTATAATAAATATATCTGTATAGTAGACGAGAAAATATTACCACTGTTACACATAAATGACATTCATTCATGTTAAAAAAATATAAACAATAAACGAAGCCAGAGTAATATAAATGAAATATATATATATATATATATATATATATATATATATATATATATATATATATATATATATATATATATATATATATATATATATATATATATATATATATATATATATATATATATATATATATATATATATATATATATATATATATATATATATATATATATATATATATATATATATATATATATATATATATATATATATATATATATATATATATATATATATATATATATATATATATATATATATATATATATATATATATATATATATATATATATATATATATATATATATATATATATATATATATATATATATATATATATATATATATATATATATATATATATATACATCTATATATATTTATTACCTGTAATATATAAGATTATTATTGTAATTAAATTATTAAGAATTAAAGGCTAGTCTTGTATTAGTATGAAAGTTATATATCCGTTAGATTACACAGCAGTAATTTGCATGAAACACAAATCTTGTCTTAATTAAAAATTGCATGTTTAATCTTTGAATCTAATCTTTGGAAAAAATATATATCTGTATTTATAATTCAATTGTAAGCGCTTACTTACTAATATTTATATTTTTGATTATTATTTATGTTAGAGAAAAATCAAACGCGTATCTTAAGTAATAAAGTCATTATTGTAAAATTTGTTAGCAAACGAGATCCCAGTGTTAAATGTATGTAATGGATGTGTAGGATTATTTTCTCTTTATTTACGCTGATACGTTTATCTCGGACCAAGTCAATTATACTGTTTTGGCGTAGGAAACGGTTCAAATACGTAGTTATTATTAATAATTAAAAAATCAGTATTGGAGTGTTATCTTATAAACCCAAAATGTATTTATTTATGTATACCGAATGTATTTATTTTCGCTGTAAAAGCAATAGCTAAAAACTTTGTCCCTGAAAAGTGCCTTTATTTTATTTTCGGTTGAATATGTTTTAAAATTAACAATTTATATTTGTAATAATAATGTTTACTTACCATAGAATATAAATGATGTATTTGTTATTCTGAATAAAATTATTTAACAAATACTATAATTACGTTTCATTATTAGTTCTATATGGGGTGAATGTGTGATATGCTGTTAACATGATGCTGCTGACTTTGTCAGTTGTACTTTTGTTTTACCTTCTTTATGTTATGTTTTCATGTATATATATTTTCATATTTGAGGGATTTGTATTAGATAAAATAAATAGAATATTTGCTCATCATGTTTTATTATTAAGAAAACATCCAGCCGTTGATGAGATTTTCTTCATGCGATATGTACATTATCAATTAATTATATTATATATACACAGTGGCTCATCTTGTCAGGTGTTTTGGTGTTCAGCATGTTGATAGTTGTTTATTCGGAATCGGCTCTGCCAAACCTCAAGTGGCCGTAGTCGTCGAACTGATCTTCGCGTTTGCCGAACCTCATGTGACCGTATTCATCGAATTGCTTCTTAGAAAGCTCGATAACGTCGTCGTCTTGCACTAAAAAGCCATCTGATAATCTCGGATTGTAGCGTCCGATTGGATGCGGAGCCAGCAGGAGTCTTCTCGGTGGCATTCCACCGTTACCTGAGCTTCCTACGGCGTTAGCTGAAGCTCGGTTTAAGCGTTCAGCTGACGCTAGCAAGCAGCAGACCAGCAACAAGCAAAACACAGACAATATTTTAGAATTCATTCTCGTTGAATGATATTTGAATCACTTGCTGCCGCGACTGCTGAAGTTGAAGTGACTTTCCAGATATCGGCGCTCCTATTTATACCCACCAAACGAATAACAAACTTCGATTATCCTGTGTGTTTAGTATTCATCGGCAATTTCCTTCGAGCTAAATGAAACATGGCAGTTTTCAATTTGTGAAATTATTTTCAGCTTCGGTGTGCTGTGGAAACAATGTGAATTTTCTTCACAATCTAATAATGCAAATGTAAAATGCAGTCTACGCCAATAATAAATAATGAGCGCCGTGCTCCGCGGATTCTCACGTATTACTTTGATTATCTGTTATAAAAATAGAGAAAATAAAATTTCCTTTATTATAATTTTTTCATATATAATTTATATTTCCAAATTCTTTTACTGAATATATGTGAGTTGTCTATAGGTATAGATAAAATAATTGAAACTTTGGTAAATATATTTTAGTAAAAATATGTAAGTAAAATGTAGTGAGACGATTTTTTTTTATTTCTATACACACTATCATATTAAATATAAACAAATCATAATATTTAATAAGTGTTTGCCAAAACAGATAACGCAGTTATTAGAAATAGAGTAGTTGTGAAGTAGAGAATGCGTGTAGTCCAAATTCTTGCGAACCCTTTAATATGTTTTCTACGAACAGCATTTTTGAACGGATTTATTTATATCAATTAAGCGGTATGATTAATCCCCGTCATATAATAACGGCTCTATCACCCGGTGCGTGTTTATTTCTACAGCATGGCATTACATAATTGATTATATTATCTATTGTCACTTTAATTATTACTTATTACTGTTTTGGCAAATTGTAAAAAACGGTCAGCCATACAAAAGACGGGATTTGCGCGCTCTATATAGTTCTATGATAAATCTATGGTAGTGCCGTGGTGGCAAGAATTGAAAACGCCAATAATTATTTAAAAAATATTAAATTTTAATATATCTATTATATTTTCTATTGTCACTTTAACTATTACTTATTACTGTTTTGGCAAATTGTAAAAAACGGTCAGCCATACAAAAGACGGGATTTGCGCGCTCTATATAGTTCTATGATAAATCTATGGTAGTGCCGTGGTGGCAAGAATTGAAAACGCCAATAATTATTTGAAAAATATTAAATTTTAATATATCTATTATATTTTCGAGCAAACCTCAAGAGATGTCGTTAGATAAAGGTTTTAATATTCCGTTTAAGCAATTCTCAACCTAAAAATATATGAAAAAACCGTGGTATAAGGCTCAAAAATTGATGCCGGCTATGCAAGTCAACCGCGCCTGGGGCTTGTTCGTCATGACATCCGCAAACGCAGTGAAAGGGTTAAAAATCGCGATCCACAGTTTGATCACTATTGATTTATATACAATTTATTAATAAACACTTATTAATTTAAAAATAATTTATTATTTATAATACCTAAAAAATATAGCAATAATAAAATCACTCGCTTTAACCCAAAAATAAATTTAAAAATAAAAATATATTTATAGTCAATATATTTTTTGTTATGGCCAATGCGTTTATAGTATAAATTTTGCCGTGAAAAAATTAGCGCCATCTTGAATTTAAGTGTGTCTTTTCATATTTCTTCATAGAATATTGATATAAAACGCATAAATTATTATTAATAGCAATAAATAAAGTTGTAGTATATTTATAAAGGTAATTGAAACATAATTTAAAAGACGTTTCATGCCGTTGTTTTTTTATGAAAAGTCTGCTTTGTATTCCGTTCGCCTTAAACCATTGAAACGTCAATCAAAATTTAATTATATATTATATTTTTTATTTTTATATTTAATTTTTATTATTGAGGGAATAATTTATGTTTACAGCATTCTAAAGATGGATGACGAGTTAATAGTTATGTCACCAGAGCATACAAGAAAAATTCCACAACATTCTACTGATGAATCACGGCAAACGGAAGAAACTGATTTCATTGCCGACTTGGAAATGCGGATTCGACAAGCGTTGGTTGAATTGCAAATTAAACGAGTGAGATTTTTTTATGAGATTTAATCGATTACTATTATATATGATTCATCGTGCATTTATGACGTTTATTTGATAGAGAAACGAATTAGACAACGATCGCAGAAACTTCGATATTGGCAGACAGCACCAAGAATTGATTGCAGCTAGAACAGAAAATGAGGAATTGAAGCGTGGCGCCGAAAGGGCCGCAGCGGCAGTCAACCGTTTGGTCCAGGAGCGAGATTTAGAAGCGAAAAAATCTGTTGATTATCAAACAAAGATACAGCTATTAGTATGTATTTTAATTCTCGCATTTTATAATTGTTTGGTTAATTTAAAACTGTCACAATTTTTGTCATTTTATTACTAAAAAAACAAAAGACAGTTTTATTCTCTTTTAGTGCATTTTACAACTGCAACGGCCGTTTGAAGCTACTGCAGTAAGTACCTCAGTATTGCATGCCTGATTCGTGCTATCATCTGACTGCCAATTATATTTAACACTGTAGCCTTTCCATCTTCGCAAACATTCGACTTTTTTGTGATATTATAAATACAATACAAAACTGATATTTTGTTTAATAAACATAAATAGAATAACTCACAAGTGCGACTTTTCTAAATACATATATCTAGGTTTTTAAATATTTTTTCATATAACATTTTAGAACTACGGTTATATAATATTTTTTCATATACAATTGTAGAACTACTATTACATAATATTTTGAAAATATGACTATACACTTTTATATATATATTTTATTCAATAATTGCCATTATGTAATATTTTTGAAACAGATGACATTTCTTTTTTAATACTTATGGGAAATGGAACGGAGTGCCTATGTTTTAAGAAGGGTCTTAAAGAGTAACCAAGCATTTTTTAAATGTATATCAGTCAAAATCATTGTATATCAAATATTATATATATACATATATACAAGTAGTCCTACATTTAATTTTATATAGCAGGGGATCTATCGAAACAAATAGATTTTTCAGTTATCACGATTTATGAATAATATGCAAAAGGATATAAAAATGATACTGTAGTGAAAAATGTTATATGCCACACATATACCTTTCATCATAGAAGGTCTTGAAGCTATTACCAAATTTTCATAGCATATTATCAAATATCAAGAATGCAGTTGTATCATCTTCATGCATAAAATATGGCAATGTTTATTTTTTAAAGCATTCTTATTTTTCAGGAAGGAGAGAATGAGGGCATGCGGGTCCGTCTTCGTGAGCTGGTCTCCAGCAATGAGGAACTTGGCCGTCGTGAGACATCTGCAAGAGCGAGACTAGCTGGTCACGATTCTTCTCGAACTCATATACAGCGCCAATTAGATCGCTTTAATCGTACCATGGATTCTTTACAAGAGTGGGTATAATAGGAAAAAATATGCTTAGAAAGAAAATGTAGTCAACGGTAACTTCGCCGACTGATTATAATGTCGTGAGCAGAATTAGAAAACAACATCTTCACAACCTTTCTTTCCGACACAGTTCGAATTGTCTTTTTTGTATCAACTTTCTCCTTCGATATATGCAAATTAGAATACATCAATAAAATAGTAAATCATTTACACCGCTTTTTATAGAGAGAAGAACGACTGGTTTTTAAATTATGTATTATAAAGATTAATCTACTATATTTTGATCCAGAAGGATACGTGGTGAATAAGTTAATGTATTGAATTATTTCCTTTTTGTTGTAATTACTGGAAGCATGTCTTCAAAAAAAGAAAAAACTACGATGCTTATAATATTGATCAAATCACAATGAAATGTAAATTACTTGTATGTTATATTCTTAATTGAAAAGAAACACTTTCTCGCGCTCCAATTTTAAAAGTTTGTAGAGCGCCGATCCATTGTTGTTTTTGGTCAAATGTTCTCAAGTATTTGTGATTGTTGTACAATGCGAGTGAAACCATTTTGCAGAAATCACCAACGGATGGAGAGCGAACTGAAGAGACTAGAGAACGAAGTCGTGGCTGCTAGAGGTCAAAGAGAAATGTCTCTGAGCGTCGAAGAGCACCAACGCAGACAATTGGAGGTGACAAAAGACAACTTGAGAAAAGCCTATGACGACATCGCAAAACTTACAGGTATTTTTAATTGAAAGTATTTTTCGTTGTTCTTGAATGAGGTCATATTATTACATTATTCTGTGGAATTTTAGCTAAGGTTGGCGAAGGAGAGCGAATTAAGATATGTTCTATTAAAAATGAACCTAATTTAGAGAAGCAACTGCAGAGGGAGAGCGAACTTCAAAATAGGATTTTGGAAGAAAGAGCCGCAGCTGAAGTTCTGCGTGAAGCTCTAGACACAGCAGCTGCTGCACAGTCACGTTTATTGGCTTTGAATCAAAATTAAGTTTAAGGTTATTTGTTTAAATATAAAGGTTGCACTACTCTGATCTCACAGACGAAGTAAGTGAATTATTATTATTGTTTCAAACTAACGCTGTTTCACGTCTCTTTTATCATTGTAAAGTATTCTGGGAAAATTTAAGCATAATAAAATTTAATTTTATCAATAAACAAGTTCCTTGTGTATTATGGAAGCCTTCGCAACTCTCACTAACATTTTATTCGAGAAAGAAAACTGGTCCGTACCTAAAATGGTAGAGTCCGGTGTTATACAATACATACAAATATCAGATTGTATCTTTCGATCATCAATTATTTAAAGCACACAGATGCTTTTAAACATATATAATATTATGAAATGAGACATGATCTTTTTATCATGATGCGTAACTATTTGATTCGGCATACGTAAGAATGATTAGCATGTATGTGACCGTGTGAGTAGGCTTCGTGGAATTGAAAAATTGCAAGGCTGTGTAACCAAACAAGGTCTTAGTCGTTGGCGATCAGCTCCACCCACGCTTGCTATACATATATAAGCATGTAATGCAGAATACCTCTCGCTAATAAATTCTTGCTGTGTGTAGCTTTATTGTAAAACATAGACTCTTTAAGTAAGATTAAAAATTTATTAAACAATAAATAATATTTTAATATCCCTTGCCAACATACCAAATCAAAAAATTGTGGCGTAAAAACCGATGGATAATTATTATAATTTATTCAATCGCTTATAAAACAATTTATATTTCAATGAGTTCATTCTTCTCTCAGTTCACTCTTTTCTTCATTAGTCACGTGCTCAAAGTATGTTATCGGTATTGTCAAAAAGAGAAATTAGCTTCAGTCGCAGGTACTGCTTTTGCAAAGAAGTAACTATTCATTATGATTAGAATTTTAAATACACAGCTGAAAACTGCAGATTTAAATCCATGTAAACAAGGTTTAGAAACTGTATAAATAAGTTTTTACTTTCCGTTTGAGTTAAGGATATGCAAATTTAGAGTATTCACACGGTCTTCTAAAAATATTTTTTTCATAATTAACTTTCATTTGATTAACCTAATGAGCAGTGATTAGCATTTTCAGCATTGTTTGCTGGGTTTGTGTTTACCATCTCTCACTAGATCATCTTGGGGCATGCTGGGAAAATGTTTCAGGAAAGTGCATTGTGTTTTTTCAAAAGCGAAAATTTTATACCCTCAATGATTCTAAAACAAATTTAAGTGATTAATACAGAAGATAAATATAATTATTAATACAGAAGCCATGGATATTTTTAGTTTTAAAACATATATTTACAATATATGCACAATGAATTGTGGGACTTGATTAATCGCATGACCTTGAAAAATGGTTAATTTAATGAATTATAATGCCAGAAGCATATTTTTTTAATTCTCTTCTTAAATTTCGCTATGTATGCCAATGCCAGATTATGACAATAAGTTCACTTCGATACTGAAATGGCGAATATATAATTTATATAATTTTGTGGTATTGTACAAATGTTGAAAAAAAGTGTACAATAACATAACCATGGACTTAAATGTTAATCCATTAACTGTGCTTTTATTTATTTTATTAATTTATTTAGGAAGTGGGAACGCTCGTTACCGAGCGTTCCCACTGCGACGGCGCCGACACGATTTTATTGCTTTTGACGTTTATTTTTGCCTTCTGAGAAGTGATCATTTTTTTGCACTCTCCTATTGACTAAAATTCGGTTTGAATATATTTTGATCAGCCCTCTTATATTAGAAGTCCATAGTAATATCGGTAAGGATAGCTATCATATTTTTAAAACATAGTGTAATATATAAATGCAGACAAATTATGGAGCAATATGGGCTTATTTTTACCTGAGAGAGAGGAGTTGGCTTAGTTTTTAGTTTGGACTAGATCTAATAATAACTTTCATTAGGCTAGGTTTGGGTTTGAACAGCAAATGGACGTTTCGCAACTGTCAAATTAAGCTTATAGACATCTTAGAGCAGAATATTAGCGCCTTAAATTATATTTTCGCTAGTAGAAATATATATTTACTGGTGAAAATATATTTTAATTTTCCTAGTAAAATATAACTTTGAAAAATTACACATTCACTGTAACATTTATACATTGGATGTATGTAAATAATAATAAGTATGTAAATATAAGTATATATATATATATATATATATATATATATATATATATATATATATATATATATATATATATATATATATATATATATATATATATATATATATATATATATATATATATATATATATATATATATATATATATATATATATATACTACATAAAGCAAAGTTGAAATCATATATTTGTACTAGCATCTGCCAGATAATTTATATTTTTACTGGTAAAATATATATCTACTGGTGAAAATGTATTCCGATATGATTTTACTGAAATGACATATTTTAAAAAATATTTTCGGGATAAATTCTACACAATTTTTTCAAGATTTTCTTTTAGGAATAACCACATGAAACTGAACGTATTATTTAATTATTTTGCTTCAATAAATCCAGTTGTCAAATTACTAAAAATACAATCTATAAAATTAAAAATTGATGTAATTCAGCTAGTACTGTTGCTGATTTTTCATTATTTCTTTGCTTCTTCTTTAGGTATTCGATCTGAAAATTTAGACCAAATACCTAAATTTACTGCTACTAATTTACATTCGTTGAATATTTCCTCGAATGCCTAATGTTTTTTAAATGTTCAAAAAGCAATAAAGTCAACAAAAATTTGCAAATAACTTTTAATACAAGCGGTAGGAATTGATTCTGTTGATGGATTTTGGTGAAAAGATAATTAGCTGCTCTATTCTTTTAGTCAATACAGGACACACGAATCCATTACCCTTCTAACATATCTAGCATAACTAATTTCCACACAAAGATTATGAGCAATCTAGACAATTTCTTTGTAACTAGTGTGCTAGTTACCCAGATATATTTTTATAATGCTAAATTTTTATTTTGCTAAGATAGTCGAACGAAGCACATCGACTTGCAACCTTTTGTCGTTTATTTTTGTATCCACTTTATCTAAATTGACACAAAGAGTTTATGTTTCATAAAATGAAGACGTAAAAAAGAAAGTCAAATTGTATACGCTAAAAAAGTAAACGTTGCGTAAAAACGTTTTAACAAAAGTTTTAAACGTATGAAAATTTCTGAATAAAAATATTATGTCATATTGATAGTTTTATGAGATACATTGTCTAGTTTTTGCAACCATGGGTCATTTTTTTCTACATTTTAGACATATTTACGACTACAATAATAAAATAATTTATAAATTAAAAAATCCTTTTTTTAAATAGTAGTGCGCCATTAAATTTTGTTTTCACGTAAACTATCAATGGGTATAAAAATATAAATAGTGTTACGCGGCGCTGAAAAGATTGAGAAACGCTGATTTGTGTAAATAACGCATAAATATTATTTTATGTAAGTATTTTAAATTGTATATATATATAATAATATTACATTTTTTCAGTATTCAATAAAACATAAAAAATATACATTTAACCATAAAATTATATTTGAGGAACTTGTTTAAACCATTGCATAACACGTCTTACACATTTTAATGTATTTTTGAGTTGCCAACGCATAGAAAGAACCAGTTTAAAAGCAAATAGTATTCTATAAACTAAAAAAATCACCACTTCCTGTGAAACCCAGTGAGATCACCACTTCCTGTAATGTTTTTTGCTTTATTGCTAGCTCTATGAAGCGTATTAGAATAGCACTTTTGGTATTCAAGTCCATTATAAACATTACTCAATCGATGAAATAGTTCAACTATTTTCTAAAAAAATCTTGATACGAACAGAACAATGAGCTGTTTTTTTTAATTGCCAGTCGAATTTCGTCAGCTTTGTTTACCAGAAGGTGGTGGTTCCTCAATGGAAATGGAAATGAGCCTACGCCGAGTGTGTCAAGCCAGGTGAGACAGGTAAGTGGGGGGACAGTCGGCGGCTGATGCTGCTCGTGGTCGGCTGCATCGCTAGCTGCAAAATTCAAGAATCAGTGTTCGACAGTGGAAGAGTGGGCGTTTGAATCTCCTAGAAGATTGACACTTGCAGCGGCCCTCAGATGTCAGCGGCTTCCAAAAGGTGGGACGGGTCGACTCGCGGAGGTCGCTAAAACTCCATCGTGGGTCGTATCTGTGTGTGTGTTTTGTTTTAGAATTTGCAAAAGTGACTCACCGGTACTCAGCGAAGAAGTGTCCTTATGCAGTTAGTTGCTGCTGCGAAAAACCAGTTTCAGTCAGTTGATCCTTTGTAATCTTTTTGGTTTTGTTTTCGTAGAATGCCGACGAAGTGAGAGATGCTGTTTTTCGTGTTGTGATTGGTGATGCAAGTATTGACTACAGTATTTAATTAGTATAGTATCACTAGAAAACACACATCTTTAAATTTAAAAGTGTTAATCTAATGATATACAAAAAATAAAACATTTTGAACAGTATAAAAAAATTACCTATTCGTTTTTGCATTTAGCTCTTCTTTTAATGATATGCGTATTTTTTCTGGGGTTCGTCCATATGTGACGTCACGCTCTCGGTTTTTATGTTTGTATGAAATATAATGTTATAATTTCGCTGTTATTTTTGGTAAACAACAAAGTAACTGGTCATAATAAAAATATAGGACGATCAGAACTGATTTAATGAATGAGCATAATTATATTATTCAGGGTCAGAATAAATATCAAATGGCTAGAATAAAAATATGTGAATTAAAAAATAATATATCATTTATAAATATATATATGTTATAAATTATTTATTTTAGTAGTACATATATTATAAAATGTCTCATTCGCACCAAAACTGTTAAGCGTATTAGGTGTGACTGAGCGTTGGCCAAACCATTAAACAGCCCATGAATAACTCTCAACAAATCAATTTAATTGTATGTAAGACGCAAAGGTATTCAGAGCAACGAACGAAGTGGGAATAACGACAGAGCGGCAGGGGAGGCCGTAAAACATCTTGCTAATACCGATATTGCCGAAATGTGAATGACAGATCTACCAGTAGTACCAATCTTGAGTGACACAGCAATAACAACACTAAACGAGAACACTACTACCAACTGAAAAAAATGATTCTGACGATCTGTCAAGATAATTCTTACCCTTTAATAAAATTCTAGCAAGTCAAATTTGAATTCTAATTTTTTAATATTAATTGCAATTATTATAAATTCTGATCATCTAATATTTATTTTGACCGCTTATATTCTGACCAATGTAATATAAATTCTGACCACAACCGTATTAGAATCAACGATCGTTTAAAAAGAAAACATATTTTCGAATTGTAAATTAAAAGAAAATTTCTAAGTAAGTCTTGGAATAGGTATTACATAATATTTACCTTTACTTAACCTCAAAGGGTAATAATAAAAAATAAATGTAAACAGTGGTTAGATTCAGGAATATACTATTCGGGGATGCACGCTATCTGTTCCGGGGCTGGCAGTTTTTTTTGTTAAAATACGGTCCAACGGTTTTAGTTCAAATACCTATTTTTCTAATTAAACTTCGGCGCGGAAATGTATAGCGGTTTTTTTGTTTTATATTTAGTTTTATGGCAACATATACATAAATTAGTCGTGCTATACTTATTGCACAATTAATTTCAATGCAACAATAATTAGTGATATAGTATCCCGATAGTCTTAAAAAATCCATTACATGTGTGTAAATTGTGGATAAAAGTAAAAAATCACGAAGTTGTGATTCAAATAAACGTTTTATATAAATATTCAAATATTTTAAACTAAATTCTTCAACATGTACTGCGATCATTTGTCGCTTCTAGGCAACCACCTACTCGTATGTGACATGATTATATTCTTCTTATGGTCCAAATGAGCAAAATTTGCACAGGGACATCACTTGGGGGGGGAGGGGAAAGCATATGGGTGCATTTGCTTCCCTTGAATTTGGCTAGAAAAATACGTCATTTAATAAAATATTATGAATTTAATAAAATCGAAATATTAAAAAAAACGATCATTGACTGGCCAGCTTTAGCCCCCCCCCCCCCCGGTAAAAGCTCAAATAACGTCCTTGAATTTGCAATGTATTGCACTAAGAGGAAAGTATTGAATATTATTATTCAGGGTCCTGAAGTGCAACTGAGTGTAAATTCCGAATAAATGGCATTTATATGGAGGGGGTAGGTGGCTAATGGAATGTGGAGCCTTTTTTTAGTCAGTATAATGATTACCTTACAACCAAAAACTCAACTGTGTTTTTAATTAAATATGTTATGACCTGATCAAATATTTTTTAATGAATATAACAATATTATATATAGACATTTTTATTTCTATAATTAACCAATATGTTATTTCTGTTGCAGAAAATGGATAAAATGTATAAAATTACTCTTGTAATATCGGCAGTGTGCATCTGTTTATGCAATGGCGGGTGAGTTGAATATTTCAATTAGTATAGTAATTATCTTGTTAATGTAATTATAATATAGTACCTATTAATATATAGATAACTACTTGAACGTTTATGCATTTATTATTAAATTTAATATAATTTACAGGCAATATACAGTCATCGGTGGCCGTAAGCTCAGACCGTTCACCGACTACACAGTCGGCGTTAGTTGGACTGGTCCTAATTCAAATTCGTTCTTGCTGGAGCTGAACGGTCATCATCTACCCGGTGGACCTTACCGAGAAGCTCAACAATTGATCATTGAACCAGCTACCTCAAAAATGGCAACTTTCAAGGTTTAGAAATATAAAATAAAATCATATTTATATTTATTTATATTATTACATATTGATTTGATTTATATAGATTGGTAATTTGGAAGCAGGAAACTATACTTTAGCATTGCGTTCTACTTCCGGTGAACTATTTTCCGATTCTGTACAGTTACAGTACGTTGGGAAATCTTTTTGTACTTTTTTGCATACGGATAAGACTGTGTATCAGCCGGGCGATACAATTTACTTTCGCTTGTTAGCTCTCAACATGTACTTAAAGCCAATTTATAATCTTGCTCCACAATTAACGTTAAAGGTAAAGCAGCAGTGACTTTAGTCAAGTCATATAACAGAACTAATAGTGTGCTTATTAATTTACAGGATGGCAAAGGAAACGTTGTGAGAAATTGGTTAAACATACCTTTGACTAAAGGCGTATTCAGCGGTGAATTTAAACTAGCAGAGTTTCCAGTTTTAGGCGATTGGAGTTTTGAGATAGAACTTAATAGTCAGATATACATGAAAAAAGTATTTGTAGCTGATTATGTTTTACCTAAATTTTTGATTAACATTGAAGCACCGAAGCATGTTTATTTCAACGATAAGACATTCTCGGTATCGGTTAACTCAATGTAAGCTATAAATTAATCTATAATGGTAATATATAACATTAAAAACATGTTTTAATTTTAGGCAACATACAGGGCAAGACGTACACGGAGAGTTGATCGTCTCGGCTTATCCGGTAATCTATTCTGGCGTGATTCAACCAATCTTTCAAGATCCTTTAAGAAAAGTAATGCAGATAAGCGGAGCTGCTAGTACAGAATTAAATATCAAAGACGAATTGGGATTGACAGAAGCCGAAGGCAGTGAAAGACTAATTGTGGTAGAAGCTTCAATAGAAGAAAGTCTCACAGGAAGGCGTCATAATACTTCCACCATTGTACATTTACATAGAACACGTTATTCAGTCATGTATGACGCACCATCGTTTTATAAACCAAATCTACCTTATACAGTGCAAGTGAGTTTTAATTAATGAGTGCTATTCAAGTAGCGTGAAATAATGAAAGTAAATCAGTCGACGTAACGTTTTAATCAAATTTAAGGTTAAAGTGTCTATGTGGGAAAATGAAGATCTTAAGAATTTGAATGCGGCTAAAGTAAAATATAGTTTCATAGGAGAAGGAGAAAAAGTGGATAATAAATTTGTAGAAGGCAGTTGCATGTTTGACAATAACGGTTACTGTCAATATACGTTTACTCCTACGCCCAAAAGCAATCAATCAATAATGGATTTAGAGGTTTTTATATTGTTTTATTATATATTTGTATTAGCTTATATATCATAAAATATTTTAGATAACATATATGGATCTTAAGAAAGAAGTAAAAGGAATCAAATCAGCACAGTCACCGAGTGAAAGTTATGTGCAGATTAAATTAATGAATCCAAATCCAAACGTGAATGATAAAGTAAAATTCATGGTCAACTCTACAGAACCTTTGAACTTTTATTCTTACTATGTGATTGGACGTGGTGGTGTCATTTATACTAAAACTGCACAAGTATGTTTTAAAATGTTATTATAATATGATTTATTAGAATGATATTAAGTTATTATTATATCCACAGATCTTTCCAGCTAGAAGAACAGATGATTTTGAATTCCAAGCTACACAAGCAATGGCACCAGAAGCTACCATAATAGTGATGTTAATAAAGAATGATAAAGAAATCGTAGCAGCATCGTTACGGTTTAAAATAGAAGGATTGCTACAAAATAACGTTTGTGATTATACAATGAGTTTATATGTTAGTTCTGAATTTATTAACAATATGCATTTTTTATTATTTTAGGTTAGAATAACATCTAAGCCGATTAACTTAGAGTTGTTGGGTAATTTGGATATTACAGTCACGGCTTCACCGAATTCTTATGTAGCTTTGATGGCTGGTGCTCCATCGCCAGATTTTTCAATCAGTACAAATCATCATTATGGCAGCGGAGAAGGTAGTGGTTTATCTATGAAGAAGGTTTTGGAAGAAGTGCGTTCCTTTTCTAACAGTGATGAGATCAATCATCCTACTAAAGAATTAGACGCTTATAGGACAATGGAAATATTTGAGGTAATATTAATAATATAATATGATTAATGCTGATGTTTTAACTTATAATTCATTTTAGAAATCTGGTGTTTTTGTAATGACTAATAATCGAGTCAATGGACAGTCATTTTATGGTATGATTTTCAAATTTTTTGTGTGTTGTTTAAGAATATATAAGTAATTAAGATTCAATTGCAGTAAAACCACAACAAAGTGATCGAGTAGAAGGAAGCACACGTCCACCGTTAGCTGGTCCTTATGCTTTCAGTCATTTACCGGCACAACCAGCTCCACGATTGCATCTTGGACGTTTGCCTACTCCTACTTGGCTTTTTACCAATGTCACTTTAGGGTTAGTATATGACATTAGCTCATATTGCAGTAGAGCCACTAAAAACAGCTTTCAAAGTCTCATTCCTGTGTTTGGGCGCTTTAAAGAATTGTGTTCTTAAACCAAGATAGAAGTTTATATTAAGGTCTATTGTATTTTGTAGTGGCGATGGAAAAGGCACGCTAGGCAGAAGGGTATCTGAAAAAGCTGGCATGGATTGGTCAATCGGAGCTTGGGCTATTCATCCCACGTTGGGATTAGGTTTTGCTCCGGTACTGAAAGCACATGTTCGTCCCAAGTTATTTTCAATAGCAGCTCCTGAAGTGGCACGCGTTAGAGAGACTATAGCTATAACGGCAACTCTTCACAATCCGTATAGCAGAGAGCTCAACGCCGACATTACTCTCCACAATGCGAATCAAGAGTTCAAATTTGAGCAAGTGACAAACGATCAAAGCGTTAAGCCTAGTAAGGAAATATATTTATTTCATTGTTATTATATATATATATATAATTCAAGTAGCAATAACAATAATTTTCTATAGAATCAGACCCAATGCAAAAGCAAAAACTGACTATTGCGAGTAACCGTTCGAGCTCAGCGGTATTCTTCATAACTCCTACCGTAACACCCGATTTAGCTGGAACTACTATTACGATTGAATTGAGCGCGGTAGGAGGAGATATTTCTGAATCTGTATTGCATCATCTGACACTATACGTACGTATATTATTAATTTATATTTGCTCTATTAAAATGTTAATATTATAATCATAATGGAATTTCAGCCGGACGGTGAAGAAACAGTGGATCAGATATCGGAGTTATTAGATTTGAGAAACGGACCGATGAATAAGAACTTTATATTGAAAGAGCAAAAGGCATATGACAGTAGACGCAATCTGAGAAAGGTGCAAGAAGAGATTAAGATTGGGGCTACAGGTTCTCTATTGAGTCCTGCATTGAAAGTGTTGCCAAAATTGCTCGGACTTCCGCCTGCAAGTGGTTATCATAATATGTTGCCATTTATGGCATCTGCTCTTCTGTTGCATTATTTAAAAGTAAGTAAATAATAGTTATGTCTTTATTTATTAAATATACATATAATATTTCATTTGATTAATAGCAAAGTGATCAATTACCTGATAGTATAAGATCAACCGGTGTCGACATAATGCAAAAAGTTTATCAGCAACAAATGGCATATCGTCAAAGCGATGGATCGTTCAGTTTAAGCGCCTTTCAAAAGGGCAAAGGTAGCATATGGTAAGATTAATATCTAATTATTTGTATTTATACTTTATGTTCCATATTAAAAGTTACAATTGATTGTGCTTAGGGTGACCGGAATGACAGCCAAGTGGATGGGCAAAGCAATTAGAATAGTGGACGTTAACATCCAAAGGAATATTGTAACGGATGCCCTCGATTGGCTTTCTCAACAGCAATCTCCAGATGGAAGTTTTAGAGAATCTTCAACGGTCGCAATGGACGATAAAGTGCAGCAAAATCAAGTCGTTCTTACAGCTTTGACTTTGGATACATTCCTTAATACTAAGGCAAGTATTGAGGTCAATAAATGCTTCATGTGCAGTTAATTTATTAGCAGACTGTTCTCTTACTCTTTTTTCCTTCACCTAGTCAATCACAACTAGCTAAGATTAAATTATTTTGGGTTCTTCCTTTTTGTACAGGACCTAATGGTGCACATGTTTCTTTATAAGTACTTAGTTTTGAAATTGTCAGTACAACTTGTGCAAAAATGAATATATGTCTGTTCTTGCTAAAGCACTGCGTCTTCATAGTCTCAAAGTCATCTCGAGGATTGGGTTGAACTCTTGGATTCAGGTGACTGATTAGCAAGGACGTCATTTAGGAGGGATGGGGGCAGGTGGGAGCATTTGCCACCCCTTGAAGTTGGCCTGTAAAATGCATGTCATTTCATGAAATAATAAGAATTTTAATGAAATCGAATTATTAAAAAAATTGACTACTTACTAGCCAACTTTTCCTAATAAAGCTGAAATGACGTACCTGATTCTAAACAAAAAAATTTTGGGTTATCTCGAATCTATCCCAAAATATTTTTTAAAATATATAATTTAAGGGAAATTATATCGGAACACATTTTCACTGGTAGATATGTATTTTTTATCAGTGAAAATATAATTTATCAGGCAGGTGCTAGTAAACTTACACGATTTCAACTTTTTCCTACATTTTAATATGTACATTTACATGCGATGTATAAATGTTAAAGAGAATTTTTAGTGGAGCTATATTTTCACTAGTGAAGTCCAAATACATTTTCACCAGTCAATATATGTTTCTACTAGCGAAAATATAATTTAATTGATTAGGGCTAGTGAAATTATATGCTGCTATAAAATGTCTATGAAACTCAATTTGACAGTTGCGAAACGTACATTTGGTGTTCAAACCCAAACCTAACGCAATGATAGTTCTAAAACTAATTATAGTTTTATAACTTTCATTAGGTCAAGTTAATAATATAAACTAAGCCAAATCATCTCTCAGGGGATAATAAGTGGAAAAAGAAGTACAGACAGAAGTCGGATCTCGTATATTGCTCCATGGTTAATCTTCACTTGGATATTACACTATATTTAAAAAGTATGATAGCTACCCTTACTGATACATTACGGCTTTTCATATGAAAGTATTGGTCAAAGTATATTCAAACAGAATTTTGGTCAATAGGTGGGCATAAAAACAATTATCACTTCTCAGAAGTCAAAAATGTACGTCAAAAGCAATAAAATCATGTCGGCATCGTTGCAGTGGGAACTCTCATTACCGACGGTGTCGGCACGATTTTATTGCTTTTGACGTGGAATTTTGACTTCTGAGAAGGGATAATTGTTTTTTGCATTCTCCTATTGGTCAAAATTCAGCTTAAATATTTTTCATTCGATTCTCATTTAAGTCATAATATTGCTATAAAATGTCTTAATTTGAAGTCTTAATATTACACTGCTTGTTTTATTGCTTTTGACATAGATTATAAATACTATGAATGAAATACTATGCTTAGCTGAGCCTGATCGATGGTCAAGGTTCTGCTTTCTCAGGCTTGTGTCATGTTGATTGATGCGGCGTAGTTCTGCGTAGTGTGAGTTTGGCCGAACACTCATTTATTGTTCAGAAGCGAATTAGTTATGGATGAAGTTCTTGAAAAAATTTATTCAGTACGGCAATGTTTCAACATATGTACTATATATTCATCGTCGGAATTCCTACAATTCTGGATCTTACTAGACATAGAATGACGGCGGAAATCACCGTAATTTTATGGATGTAAAATTTCGGGTACCTGTTCGGCGAGGATATGTATCATCGCTATCCTTTGTATTTGGCATAGACCTTTTTGGCTTTGTTGGCGTTTTTTTATTGAGTGCTATAAAACTATTAATTTTTATAACGCTGTCAAGATAAAAACATTGTTTCTCAGGAGATGCAATGGATACAAACAAACCAATTAGTTTTATAGATATCTTAAATGTGTATAGTATATAATTATTATAGTATTATAATATATAATTGTTATTTTTTATTATAGTTTATAACCGGAGATGAATATAGTAATACAATAAATAAAGCGCAAGATTGGTTAGCCCGCAATGTAGCCAAAGCTCAAGATGAAAGGTGGGATGCCACAATTTTGGCACCGTTGGCTGCCGTTCTTCATTCGGCTGGTCATCCTACGGCCGAGCAAGCAACAAATCTACTTAATTCATTGTCAAATTCTACAGGTATATATCATTAATATAATCAATCACCTCTCTGATTATATGATTATTAAATAAATATTGTAGATGGCCGTCGTTGGTGGGACTTGAAAACTATCGATAGCGAGATGAAAAATCCGTGGCGCAAGATGGGAAGTCAGAATATTTGGGTGTCGTCTTGGGCTTTGAAGGCACTCTTGGGTCAAGGATTCATTTCTGAAGCGTTAGAAACTGGAAAAACTTTGGTGTCGTTGCTCGGAGATTGGTCTGATTTACCGGAAGATTTGATAGCACTGTCGGCTCTGATAGATTTGTCTCAGACGGTTTCTAGAGAGACTAAGGCTGTCGTTGAGTTTCAATGCATGAACGATCGGAGTGTTTTTTCGTTGAATAAGAAGAATAGCTTCATTCTGCAGAAAGCACAGGTGAATATTATGCTAAATAAATCAATCATTATGTAAAACGGTTTAATATTGTTATTTATTTGAATTAAAGATAAGGCAGAAGGAATGCAAAGTTGACGGTGAAGGATATGGAGTTGTTCTTGCAACTATGCAAGCACTCAGAAGAACTAATGTAACAGGACCTTGGCCTCGATTCACATTAGATCCTCGAGTTGACGCTATATCTACTCCACATAAACTTCAATTATCAATATGCATTGGGTATTTTATATTTACTTAATACATATAAGATTTTGAATAAGTATATATTTTAAACATATGATTTAGATTCGCATCATTGCCTAATGAGAAAGAGAGCGGTCCCGTATTGATGAAATTGAGGCTACCTTCTGGTTTCGTTCCCGATTTGGATATTCCAGCATTGCAGGTTGGTTTTTCTTGTGCTCATAAATGTATGATCATTTTGTAATTTGTGATTATCTTTTTAGAAAGGAGGTTTTGTGAGGTCTGCTCGTGAGACTCAGTTGGCAAAAATGCTGGGACAGCCTCCGTTGCAGATAATTTTGTCACCGTTGACGGCTGCTGAAAGATGTTTAACATTGAAAGCCTCAAGATTGTATCCAGTTGCCAACGAAAGACCTGGAGTCATAACTCTAGTTGATCTCACTGATAATAGTATGCTTAATCTTATGTTTTTATTATAAACTAGTTTAAGTAACATACAAATCATCATCGGGAACTAATTCACAAATTTAGTCCATAAATTGAAATGGGATAAAGATTTACCTAACGAATTTAATATGGAATGCATGCGGAAAGTTTTCCGTCTTAGTAATAATATGCAGAAAGAAAGAAACAATACATCACTATTGTAGTATAAAAAAATAAACAGAATCATTAAACATATAAAGACACGTTATAATATTGTGTCTTAAGGAGATAATTGCCACAGTGGAACATGGGTGGTCAAAATATTTTTAGATAAGTAATAGTTAAAGGTCGGTTATTTACTAGATAACTTCCAATAACTTAATGAATATATTAAGTAATACTATTAAAATAGGATTAGTTATTCATTATTTTCATTAGTAAGCTTAGTCAGTTTAGATTGATTGATTGGTAATTTTTAGTTTTATTGGTTTTATATAGCAAATTATTTATTGAAATATAATTTATGCAATTTATTAAAATATTCTAATATTATTTTTAAAAGCAATATTATATGGTTAAGCGGAATATTTCTTTTTATTTCTGCGAGAAAGCTCTAAAAATTCAGGGAACGCCGTTGGGCTATACTAGTAACCCTGCGCTTTCCCAGTCTACTGGTTGATATTGTGAAAGGACATAGTGACGCTGGTGTAGGCTTGTTCTCTAAGGAGGTTCTATCTCGGTGAAAGTAGGTAGCACTAGTCTTCTAGGGCACCAGTGGGAACCACTCTCCGGAGGTACCTTATCTGTGAGCCTGGCCGGTGTTGAGCTCAGTTGCGGCTTGTGACAATAGAAACAGGTGCTGCTAGGGGCCAAAAATATATATATTTTTTTTAAACTAAGTATAATATGAATTATACATATAGTGACAAATCAAACAAAAAATATATAAAATTTTAGTCGCTATGATATTTTTTTGAGAAATAATACCACTTATAAATTGATTAACCGCCCTACCTTTGGTACTACTACTACCTTTCTTATGCAATATTATAAATTAAATATAATAGATATAAAAAAATATTTTAGACCTCTAAAAAACTGCTCAGGATAGATTCAAATTCATTATTTATTTGTTATAATTGCTTTTATTCATCCTGTTATTACAAATTTATTTCATAACTTTACTATATACGATATTTTAGTCTCTTATCTTTACCTATTACAGTAGCATGTCGCTGTTTTGCTTAACTTTTAACTTAAATGGTTAATCTTAGGTTAAATTGATTTTATGTTAAATAACATATTTTATTGTGGGGACCTATTTATTCATTATGTCAACAATGTGGCACTTTGGTAACACTGACGGACAGTGGCGTAGAGCAACACTCTTTAGCGGATTTCGTATTAGCCAGTCCGTGAAGCTGACGATTAATTTATTGTTTTATTTATTGAAAAAGTTTTTTTTTCACTCCTGTAATCACAAAAGTAGTGTCGAATCATAAACTAAAAAAATACCGTTTCAATCTACCATTTTGTGACACACGAAACGGTTTTGTACGGGTTTTTAGTCAAAATGTACCAGGAGTGCATGCTGAGTGAGAAGGTAGCTAACAATTAATTTATTATTTTAATTATTAAGAAAAGCATTTTTTTTCAATTTCTGCAAATTATGCTTGGATACGATACTCAAGAGTTGCGTCAAAGCATATTCTAAAAAAATATCGCTATCGTCCCTGTGAGCGAGTCGTCCAATCGGGGCTTGGATGATCGAAATTTTCAATGACAAGTCAGCATTTAAAATGTTTAGTGTTTGGCTTATAAATGGTCGTTACAGATAATATAAGAATTATATTTTTACATTATTTATTATACCCCATTTGCGTTAACGCAGTCAGTTCGAGAGCTATCCATTTCATCATTATCCATAATTTCCTATTATTAGCTCTGAAGCACATGATACGGATATACGCTCGATGTACTTATAATTGCTCCGGTTTACTTTTGAACACATTTATATATTTTTTTTCTATAAATGTTTTCATAAAATAAACCGGAGTAATGATAAGTATATCAAACGTATATCCGTATCATGTGCTTTATAGCTAATATTAGAGGCGTAACCCCAAACTTGCCTTTTTCTCAATTATGTATGAATAATGATGAAATGGATAGCTCTCGAACTGACTGTGTTAACACAAATAGGGTGTAATTATTAATCTTCGAGTTTAGAAAAATCTAAGAAAAAATAATTTGTGATGATCGATTGGAATTATAATTATATATTAATCACTAATTCCGATCTTCCGAACACGATAGAAATAAAAAAAAAACTAGGGTTATTATGAGATTTGAGCCCAGGTTTTTCTGGTATTAGTCACCGACGTACACCGCTGATCTATCTAATTGCTATATGTTTTCCGATTTTTTAGTATTTTTTTTAATCAAGCGGTAAAATCCTAATCATATTAGGTTTGGCGTAGCTGTTTACTTTTTAATAAAAACTATTTAGCAAACACAAAATTGCGAATTAATGTATAACAGAGCTATTCACTGAGTGTTCAATGTTCTGATACAAATAAATAACCTGTCCTAGCAGTTTTATTGCTAGCGAGATATTTTATAAGATATTTTGAAAATAAATAATTTAATGCCTATTTATATTTATAAATGTTATAATATTTTTTTAATTCGCATGATCGTCTTATATTTTAATTCTGATCCTCCTATATGTTTATTCTGACCGTATGCTATTTTTATTGCAATCGTTTGATATTTATTTTATCCTGAATAATATAATTATGACCGGGCTGTTAATACAATTCTGACCGAGATTTGATTTTTATTCTTACCAAACGTTGATTTAAATTCTGGCCATTTAATTAGTTGCCTTTGTTATGAAATACCACTCATGCTGATATCGGCTAATTGTATTTATTCAATTATTTACATAACAATAAAATGCAATAACAATTTTCAAATGTTGATTTTGCCAAATGTAAATAAAAATGGTTTCCTTGAACAGAACATTTGCCCAATTTGCGGCGTAATAAAAAAATAACCACACGATTTTGTCATCAATGTAAACCGCATTTTCCCAAAGCGGAAATCCGCGCATAAACAATTCGCGAATTTCTCATGCAAATTTTTCGTCAATTTACTAAGCAAACATCGGTTATCATCACGGAGGGTCACACGATTAGCTCGTCAATGATTGTTTTTGTTCATTTCTAGGTCGTCGAGCTAGAGCTTTCTTTAGTGGAGGATCTGCAAGTGCTTGCGAATTGTGCGGAGGAGCAGGAAATCGAAGATGCGGGGGCGCCGAGGTGGACTTTCAAGGTGGCTGTTTGATACCAGCTCGCCAGGAGGCACCGCTCCCAACAGAAGGTGCCGTGAAGGAGCCTTCGAGCGCCCACGCCCTTAGTCCAATGCTAATGTATTCTTTCTTAGTTATTATAGCGACTTGTGTGAGACTAATGATATCATAATAGACTCAAAGTGAATGGCGAATAATCGCCTTAAATAACATGTGCCAAAATTAACAAAGTAACTAATGTATAAATAATTAGTTTTAAGTTGTATTTTACTATGTAAATATAATAATATATAATTTGCCTAATAAAATAAAATTAATACAAAAATGAAAATGAAAATCTCCATTTGCTATAATACATTTTTTTCTATCCTCAAAACATTTGTTAAATGCACTATTTGGAATAAATCTTAGGCTAGCAGTGATTTTGCCTTCTCTATGGTCGCAAAATCTTGAATATGAAAAATCATGACGTTATGGCCAAAAAGATATGTGAATACTATCTTACTACCTTTTAGTAAAAAGTTATAGTGAACTATACTGTTATAATTGAACAAAATAGAGAACCTTCTCAATCGATAGAACTTGTCGCGCTTTTTTGGGTCTTGGCTTTTGAGAGCGATTTTGTTTCGAAAGATTGGACCTTTGCTTCGATGGCATAATTTTACATCCACGATTCGTTATCCAATATGTTGCGTTGGTACAATTATAGTTCGGCAACGTTTCTGTTGAATATTCACTAGTTTTAGAACAAATTTGATTATTTTTCATGCTAAAACTGTACGAGATACTATTTAAAAAAATCTCTCTAATAGTGCTTTTGTGATTATTAAGCACAAGTGTACTTACAATCGACGTTTTCACGGCCCTTTTGTAATGTTTGATAAATAAATATTTTAAGAAGTGGAAAATTTTGATTAACTAAAATAAAACATAATAAATTATATTTACGAAGCGTAGACAGCGTTTCTCCAAAGTGAACAAGATAGTAACGTAGGATGAAAATCTATCAGTAAATATCTAGCTTATACCTGAATTTCAAGCTAATAGTTAATAAACAATTTTTAGAACTTTTCTTTAAAATGTTTTTAGTCCGATATTTAATATTAATATTATTATACAAACAAATATTTGCTAGGTGTAGAGTAACATCATAAATTGCAAGTCTTTCAAAATTAAGTTATAAAAAAATTTATATATTTTTTTAAAATTAATTAGACAGTTTCTTATTGAGCGAATAAAAATTGTTGATTCTAAACAAGCAGTTAAATATGTCAAATTATTTATTAAAATATAGGAAGTAAATTCACTCGTTATAAAATAATCAGAACGAAGAGTGGATTACTACACAATTCATCACCGCGTATTAATATTGTATAAGGTACGACAAAATTCGTCTCTTTCATTGAAAATATTTTTTAAAATGAATTGAAACTTTTTGCGTCCCGTCCGTTAAATATGAAATATCATTACGACGCTTTTAGGCGACATGTTCATTAGGAGGTTGAGAGAAAGAACATTGCTATTTTAATATTAGAAAATGTTTTTAAATTTTTTCCACAAACTTCGTGTATAGGAGATAATGACATAAACAACATTAAATTTAAATATAAGCACAAAATGGCCAAACTATGCTTAAAATAATTAAGAGATACAAAAACTAAATGTTAATGATTTATATTCAAGCCTTCTTACATTAAACTTAAAATTATGAATTATAGATTTGTGAAGTAATCAGTTATTTTATTATACTTGTGTTATATAACATAAATAACAAATAAAAATGATTATAACAAAACTTTCGAAATTACTCCTCAATATTGATTAGCTTCAAGTATAAGTAGTACTTTTCTGAAACGGCTAAACTTTACAAACCAGCACGATCCAATAAGAAATGATCTTTAAGACATTTAATTAGATTATCTGTGCCTCGTGATTAATTATGAAATACTTTAAATATATATTATTACTATATATACTTCCACAAAGTTTTCAAAATATAATTGAAGACGAAGCGATCTTGAATTATGTCAGAGGACTGTCACATAAGCATTTCATTCACGTTTTTGTGTGTTGGAATATGGGTATGTGTTTTCTTGAAATTTCGCTTTAACAAGTCGTATAACTTTATAGAGACGTGCCCGTACTTTTTTAAGCGAGGAAAATGGCCTTTGTCAAAAAGTTTTCAAAAAACAGCATAATGGTCAGTATGAGCGACATGGAAAGTGGTTACGAGATTTCGCCAAAACCCGCCGAGGCGCATTACTTAATGTTCCTCATAGACCTCCGCTGCGGAAACACCACGGGGATTCTGAAACGAGTAGATATATACATACATATATTAGAGATAGAAGGCAGCAAGCAAAAATGTATTACATAAATTTGATTTAATTTTTCTCCTTTCAAATTTAATTTCTTTCAGGCGGACGAGAGTTTGGCGTTCGGCTCGCCGTTTAAATGGATATTTCTGGCAAAATTGGAAGACTTCCCCGGCGTAAACAACATTACCATAAATAGTAATTTATATTGTAATTCATTTATGAAGGACATGAAAATTCTCACTGATAGTGATGTGAGCGTGCTGCGCGAAAACACTGACGGATCTTTCCTTCAGCCGATAATTGGTTCGCGAATATTAAAATGAATCTTTTATATTCAAATTTGCTATAAATTGATGTCTTTAATATATATAGTATATAAGAGGAAAATAGAGGATGACTTAATTTTCGAGAATTATACTCAAATTTCGGCCGCCGTTAGACGTCAAAATATTGAGGGCTCCCTGATAAGGATTTGCTATGTCATCACCGACAATGATACCGTCAATCATCTTTCTGATTACAAGTAAGTTTAACCTTCATCCGTCGCTCAAATCAAGTTTACACTCGAGTCCTATTTATTTTAATCAGGACAATATATTTAATAAAATTTCCTTGTTAATATAAATCTTGAATATTAACGAAATGCGTAAAAATATATTTTAAAAACAATATTAAATATTAATAAAATTATTAACTTGCATGGAATTTAACAGACACAAGGAAATAGACACAATCACCAAAGTCAACTATATCCTCACGAATCATATAGTTGACTTTACAAATGGCAGCAGAGCTTTTAGTTTTGTTAGCTCGTGGGGTTACAGAAACGTAACTGATAACTCATGGAGTGGTATGATTGGAAAATTAAGCAGACTGGAAGCAGATATTGGAGGTATTTTAAAGTATCAGATTTATTGTTTATGTATTATAACTAATATTTTAAATATTTTTAGGTTCTCCACTATTTTTTACTTCAGACCGAGTTTCAGTAATCGATTTTATAGCCATGCCTACACCTACTAAATCTAAATTTGTCTTTAGACAACCCAAGCTGTCTTATATGAGCAACGTATTTGTGCTACCATTTAGAGCTGGAGTATGGTTATCTTCATTCGGATTGATATTTGTATTAATGATATTTCTGCTAATATCATCCAAATGGGAGACGAGCAAATATATATCCATATTTAAGGTTTGGCTGCAATTTAATATTAATTTTTTTAAGGGCAGGGGTTTCTCGGATTTAAAAACGTAATGCAACGCTTTATATACTTCTTAAAATATTTGAGTCACGCATTCTGTTTGTTTTCTTGAAAACAATCTAGAACTAAATTTAGTGTTTTGCCTCACAATGTTATCTTACCATGATTCGAATTTTTAATTTATAGACTCGTATTGAACCAGATACACTGCATCCAACAATTAGTGATGTTTTTATCACAACAATTGGAGCTATTTGTCAGCAGGGGAGTTATCTTCAATTGAAAAGTTTGAATATTTAATAATAATTTAGTGTTATAAAAATATGGTATAATATAATACATTATTTATTTTAGGCGTTGTAGGACGCATTGTAATTCTACTACTATTTCTATCGTTTATGTTTTTATACACAAGTTATTCTGCTAACATTGTAGCGCTTCTTCAATCTTCTTCATCCAGAATAAAAACCTTGTCAGATTTACTCAATTCTAGGATAAAATTTGGTGTACACGATACCGTATTCAATCGATACTATTTTTCGGTATGTTTTTATTTAATAACAAAATATTATTTTAAATATTAAAATTATTGTTAATGATCTTACAGACAGCAACTGAGCCCATAAGACGTGCTATATATCAGAAGAAAATTTTGGTACCCGGATCTGAACCCAATTTCATGGCTTTAGAAGAAGGCGTCAAGAGATTGCAAGCGGTGTGAATCGAAAATATGTTTTAGCACGTAAAATATAAATTAAATAAAAAAAGTAAATTGGTTTAGGGTCTATTCGCATTCCACATGGAAACGGGCGTGGGTTACAAAATAGTCAGCGAAATATTTCACGAAGGTGAAAAATGTGGCTTGCAAGAGATTCAATACTTGCAAGTCATCGATCCTTGGTTAGCCATTCAGAAAAATTCTTCGTTCAAGGAAATATTTAAAATCGGGTAATTTATGAAAGAATTTACAATTTCGTATGTATTCAAATACGTAATGCTTATTAAAGTTTCAGAAGGTTGCAAGAACATGGATTACAGTCTAGAGAAAATTCTTTGTTTTACACAAAAAAACCAAAGTGTGCTGGTACTGGTACTAATTTCATCAGCGTTGGAATGATAGATTGTGAGCCAGCAATTTTAATTTTGGCATATGGATACATAGTCGCTATCGGAGTATTAATCTTAGAAAAACTAATATATCACCGGTTAGCTGAATATAAATTTAATTTGATAAAACATATTTGTTTATTATATGAAAACTTTTAATTTTAGATTAGAAATGATTAAGATAAAATGTATAAATCTTAAGAATAACTGATGTCTTTAACTAAATATGATCAAGCTGAAACTACATTATATAGCTGTTAATACGTACGTAGTTCACTTACTGTATTGCAATGAATTGGATGTGTTGAGAGAGTGACAGGCAAATCTATTTTATTCGAAAACGAATAGTTCTAGTGTAACGATAAGATGTTTAATATTGGTACTGGTTTTTAAAATTATTTATAATAAAAATTATTATTATTCTATAGTAAATATTTATAAGTTAAAATATAAATTGTGTAGCAAAAAGCTGCAAGAATTACTTGAGAATAACTGTATTTTTGTCCCAAATATGTATACAATATAATGAAAGATATTTAGATTTATATGTAAATATATTATTTTAATATTTTTATCCTTATTGTTTTTAACAAATTTTATAATATAAATTAGTGTTTAGCCTTGAAAAATATTCTCAGATACATCTTTATTATTAATTATTACTTTACAATACACATTTAATTATGAATTTCAGTATAAAAGTAGAAAAACTATTTTTTATTAAATTTTTATAACAAGCCTATTGTAATAAATATATAAATGAATAGAACAGTAACGTTAAATGTAAAATAAGCGTTAAATACTTGTGCTTACAACTGGACTCTAAATTTAAATCTAATAAGCAAATTTTGAAGCTTCAATCCAAAGGGATTTTGACCGATTTATAAAATAAATATGTCACTAAATTTTAGATTTCCATTTCAGTTTGGTGTTTCTTATTTATTAGTTGTCGATTGTGTTGTCATGTTGCAATGGAAAATTTACAATAAGTAAAAAAATATTAAAAAATATTTATAAATACATAAGTACATCTTCATTCTAATAAAACTTAATTCGAGAATCCTTTTAAAATTATTAAATCATCTATGAAAAATATTACGCATTTTTCACATTACATATTATATTTTAAATATAATATTACGTATTTTGATTTGTGTGAGAGAGAGATGCAGAGAAACCCTGCATGTATTCGTCAAAGCATGAAACGATTACGAATGCCACCCCCTAGGATGCTAATTTAAAATTTTCGGATTTGTCGAACGTAAAAATCCGTCAGACACATATTGAAAATTGGTTTTCTAGGAGAGATCGGGAGTCGAGTGGGTCTTCTTCCAGCATCCAAGCATTGAGATGACTGCGGGCTATGTAGCTCTTTGCACTCGAAGCTAATTTATTCACTGGAGCGTCTCTACGTGTGATCGAATGCTTTCCATCCGAAAAATTTCTAACGTCTAAGCATTCGATCTGGTAGGGATCGTCACGACTTATTTGAATAAACCCATATAAAAAAATATCAAAATTAATTCTTAAATATTTACAAGATGGTCAATTATTCGCTTTTTATTTAAAAATAAGATATTGGGCTATTTATTATCACATTTCTTAAAAACATAATATGAAAAAAATAGCCGAAGGCGTATAAATTTTCTATGTGAATATATATGTTTATAAAATAAGTTCGTATAAACTTATTTTATAAACATATAATATATAGAGAAATGTAGACGCCTCTATTAGGAGATGAAATTAAAATGGTTTTGGAAATCGAAGAAGCTTTTCTGGCGTGTCGAGTTGTATTATTTTCAGCTGTGATTTATTGTTATGTATTCTTGCGATGTTCTGGACTATTTGCTGATGTTACTTGTGTCGATGCAGTCACCTGGCTTGTTTCTACTACCGTATTTTCTTGTCTGTCCTTTTGAAATGGTGCAGATGTCCACTTAGGCGATCGGTAACCAGAGAGTCAAATAACAATAGTTATACAAGCAAAGTAAAATGTGTTGTTTAGGCGCATCCTTTCCAAACAAAGAGTGTTTTTTATCATCCCCATATTTCCCGACCTTCTCCCTACAGATTTTCGCCTTTTTAATAATTTAGATTTATTTATTCATAATAGGAAATTTAATAATAAAGTGATATTATGAAAGCCTTTGTCGAATCACCTCTAAAAATTAGAACTTTTATTAACAAGGCATCTATATATTTTTAAATCGTTGAAATAAAACCATCTTATATATAATCTTATATATAATTGTTCTAAGCCGCTTCCGCTTCCGGACGCGCATAACTTTAAACGAAACATTCTCCGTTCAATTATCTACTCTGTAATTCGTATCGATTTGTATTAACAGTGTGTAACAATACACGTAAACAAAGGAAATATATTTAATTATAATAATAAATAATAATAATAAAAATTAAAATTGAATGCGTTCTGTTGTTTCGACCAATCAAAAATAAGCATTCAAATATTCAAATAGCGTCGACCAATGAAAAATAAGCATTCAAATTCAAATAGATAGTACCGTGACAACACTTTTAAATAATTATTATTTAATAATAAAATTTTGCTACGCGACAATAATTTTCATTAATTCGTCATTTGACTGAATAAAAATTAAATATATACATAATGTGTTGAGGATTAGAAGAATACATGGATTAAACTAGATAAACAATCATAAAATAATCTTCGTAATGAAATTTTCAAATTTTGAATTCCCGGCGACGGGCTCCGAGGCCTAAAAGTGAGTTTTTGCTTTTATAAATAATCGGATTGCAAATTAACTAGGTGTGTTATAACTATGAAAATTAAATATATACATAATGTGTTGAGGATAAGAAGAATACATTGATTAAATTAGATAAACGATCATAAAACAATCTTTGTAATGAAATCTTCAAATTTTGAAATCCCGTCGCCGGGCTCCGAGGCCGAAAAGTGAGTTTTACTTTTATATTACATAAACATTATCATTGCTTTCCGATTTAATACACATATACGTTAGATTTTAAGAATTTTAAATTAACCAGTTATGTTTTAAACATGAACGTGTAATATATCCTTAGTATGTGAGGATTGAAAGTTAATGTCGATCAAATCAGCGATTACAAAAGTCTTGGACGAACGTAAATTCTCATTCTTCTCCTATACATTGCCCGAAGATAAGCCTCTGCACGTTATAATTCGAGGATTAAATTCCAACTTCACAATAGATGAAATAAAAGAAGAATTAATTCGTTTAAATTTCGATGTACTCCATGTTCACCAATTAATAAATAAAACTACCAACCAGCCGATGTTATTGTTTGCCATTTCATTAAAAAAAAGTGAGCAAAATAAAAATATATATAATCTAACCCATTTGTTACATCAAAAAGTTTCAATCGAAACTCAAAATAAACCAAAAAATACTTTACAGTGCCACCGCTGTCAAATCTTTGGACATGCTGCTGTGAATTGCAGGGCAGCACCAGTTTGTGTTAAGTGTGCAAGCCCTCATGTGGCATTAGAATGTCCACACGGTAATAAAACAGATAACCCACTATGTGGTAATTGCGGTGGTAAACACCCTGCTAGCTATGGCGGGTGCATTAAAAACCCTAATAATAAAAAAAGTGAATTCTTTAAAACAAAAAACAGTAAACAAAATGATAATACAAAAAATCAAAAGACATATTCACAGTCCCTAAACTCTGAAATATCGACCACTCAGTCACAGGTAGTATCGACCACCTATTGAACCAGTATAAAATACCCCAGCACCACTACAGGATATTAATATAGTTAAAACTATAATTGAAATGCAGCAGCAAATACAAGCTCTTATAACTAAACACTTAATTAACATAAATCAATGAAGCACGACTTATATAACAATAGTATAATAATAATCCTAAGACCGAGAGTAAACTCGCGAATAAAAATATAGAAATTAACTTAAAAAAAAAGAAGCCCCTATGATTAATCCTAATGACATTAAAAACCCAAATCGTAAAATACTAAGAATAATGGCCTGGAACGCAAATGGCCTACGTGATAATAAATGTGAACTCCATCAATTTTTGTTAGATCAAAATATAGATATTGCTCTTATCTCCGAGACACACTTAAAGAATTCGATAAAAATTAACTTTGCCAACTTTACAACTTACCGCACGGATAGATTATTAGGCGCTGGCGGCGGAACAGCAGTATATATTAAAAATAATATAAAACATAATGAAACGAAAATAAACGCGTACGCGCAATTAGAAGTAACGAGTATAGAAATTAAAACCGATGAGCATTCTCCAGTCATAATACATTCCGTCTACACTCCTCCCACACCAAAATATCCCATCGAAGATATTAAATCACTGTTTAATTATTCACAACCCATAGTTGCCGCAGGTGATTTTAACTCCAAACATAAAGATTGGAATTGCCGAGCTACCAATCGCAACGGTAGAACTTTGAATAATTTTGTTAATGACATTTCTCATAGTAACATACACTTAGAAATACCGTCCGTGCCAACCCATTTCTCTACTCGCGGAGGATCGGACATATTAGACATTGCCATCTGCAAAGATCTGCCCGCGTGTGAAATAGAAGTCCATAATAGTCTCGCATCAGACCACAACCCGGTAATATTCACGCTCGAAATTAATCTAAGAAATAATAATCCAGCCCCACAATCGCATAAAATACTATGGGACTTCTTCCCCTACTTCGTTGAGAAATCCCTTCCTGGTATCAACATCTTAAGAACTGAAACTGATATCGACGATGAAATAATCGAATTTAACAAAGTGATTAAATTTTCAATTGAACGGTGCACCGTTAAAAACAAAATTACTAAACATGACCCCCTACCCAAAGAAATTAAAGAATTAATTAAAAAAAATAATCATTTAAGACATCTTTGGCAAAATTATCACGAAAAATCGGTTAAAAGACAACTTAACAAATTACAAAAAGAAATTAGAATCGCTATTGCTGAACATAATAATAATACTTGGGAAACCAAATTAAGAGATCTAAAACCTGAAGATAATTCACTTTGGAACACTTCAAAAATTCTTCGCTGCGAATCCACTGGCATATGTAAAATTAAAACAATAACGGGTAACTTTGTATATACAGTTGAAGAAAAGTGCGAAACTATAGCGGACAGTCTTCAAAATCAATGCTCGGTCGATTTAAGTAAACTTAAACGTAAATTTAAAAATAAAACAGAAAAGTGCCTAAAATCCTTTTTTGAAAAAACAGCGGATACTAATATTGATATAAAAATTACACTATCTGAACTAGAAAACAATATCCGTCTACTTCCTAATCGAAAAGCACCCGGCAATGATTCCATACCAAATAAAGCTCTCAAAATCCTCCCCCCAAGTGCCATCAATTATTTTTTAAATATAATTAATTCTTCTCTCGAGTGCCTATACTTCCCGACGGTGTGGAAGCAAGCAAACGTAATAATCCTTCGCAAACCGGGAACAGACCCTTCATTAGCCTCTAGTTACCGACCTATAAGTTTGCTACCCGCTGCAAGCAAAATTTACGAAAAAATTATTCAAGCTAAATTATTAGTTCATGTTAAAGAAAATAAAATCTTGCCCGACGAACAGTTCGGCTTTAGAAACGCACACTCTGCTACTGATCAACTTCATCGAGTGGTGAAACATATCCAAAGGGGCTTTGACAAGAGAATGTCCACTGGAGTAGTGTTCCTGGACATCGCCAAAGCCTTCGATCGTGTCTGGCACACAGGCATCATATTCAAACTAATACATTTCAAATTCCCTGCTAATTTAATTAAACTAATCAACTCTTTTTTAAATGGGAGAAATTTCAACATAAAACTTGAAAATCATTTGTCAAATCCCAGACCTGTAACTGCTGGAGTGCCCCAAGGTTCAATACTGGGTCCTTTATTATTCACTATATTTACGAGCGACTTTCCAACCAAGCACCGCGGTAACGACATAACTGCTCTATTCGCTGATGATACAGCTATTTTGTGTACCTATAAGAATCCTCATCGAGCGGTAATTAAACTTCAAAATAAAATAAAAAATATTGAAAAATGGTTCGACAAATGGCTGGTCACTGCAAATCCACTAAAAAGCGTCGCAGTAATGTTCTCTCTTAGAAGAAAAAAAGCCTTTGCTACAGAAAATTTAGCCAAAATTAAAATGTATAATAAACCGATAGAATGGCATAATAAGGCCAAATACTTAGGTCTTACCTTAGACTCTAAACTTTCGTGGAAACCACACATAGACACTCTAATTCATCGAGTTAAATACACAAGAGCTAAGCTTTACCCCCTTCTTTGCCGCAAAAGTAAATTAAGTATAAAAAATAAACTGCTAATTTATAAAGCAATAATCAGACCCGCAATGTCTTATGCATCCCCTGTGTGGGGACATATTATAAATACTCGCAAATACCCTCAAAAATTACAAGCCCAGCAGAATATTTCATTGAGAATCGCAGCAAACGCCCCTTGGTATGTTCGCAATTCGATGTTGCACTAGGATCTAAAAATAGACACTCTTAAGAAACATTTTGAAAGGCTTAATAATAGACACCGCGAAAGAATACGAAATCATACAAATGGCTTAATAGCTGATTTGTTTGATTAATTCCAGCTAATATTTCTTAAACTCAAATAAATAAAATAATAATAAAAAGGTGATGCGTGTTAACACACACAGACACCAATCCTCGTCAATCAGGTGAGAGACTTAAGTCTAGAAACTGCGATTAAATATTATATTGCGATTAGATATTATATTAGGGGTACCGGAAAGAAAACCATTATTTTAAGCATCATAGGTTTTATTGAAATTTTATTTTCATACTATTTTACATATTATAAAATATAATCCCCATAGTTATCTAGAACTGTTTGCCAACTTTTAGGCATTTTTTGGATTCCCGCTTTATAACAATTTGGTGGTTTCGAATTAAAATACGAATTTAAATGATTTTCGACTTCCTTCAGATTTTCAAATTTTTTGTCCTTAAATGAATGTTCCATAAATCTAAAGAGATAAAAATTAGAAGGAGCGAGGTCTGGCGAATATGGAGGATGCTTTAAGACTTCAAAATTTAAATTGCATATTTTTTCACGGTTCATCTTTGCACTGAGAGGGTGCGCGTGGTCGTGTAACAGAATCACTCCTTTTCGGTTTATCAAATTCGGACGTTTCACTTTAAATTTCTCATTCAATTTTTCGAGTTGTTGACAATAAACTTCTGCAGTTATCGTATCACCCAGTTTTAACAGTTCATAATGGATAATTCCACGAATATCCCACCATACACACAATAGGACTTGCGAAGGGTGAGGTCGGGCTTAGGGGTCGGAACAGGTACTTCCTTCTTTGAAAGCCATTGTTTTTTTCGCACCACGATGTCGTATACTATCCACTTTTCGTCACTAGTCACAATTTTATCCAAATATAGGTGAATTCTGTTTCTTGACAACAGTGAATCGCACGTGTTCATTCGCTTCTCTTTGTTCGCTACGGACAGCGCACGGGGAACCCAAACACCCATTCGATTAGTTTTGCCGAACTTTTTTGTGTTCTTGCACTGTAGACCACGGAGCAGCAAGTTTTTGGGATAAATCCTCGATACTTTGACGAGGATTTGATTACAAAATGACCTTCAGCAGTTCATCGTCGAATTTCGAAAGTCGTCCTGATTTCGGAACGTCTGTTAAGGTCCTATCGCCAGATTTAAATCGCCGGAACCAAAACTGGCATCTGTTTGCTGTTATTACTGCTCCATAAATTTCAATAATGGTTTTAGCTGCCTTAGTTGCTTTCCAACCTTGATCGAAAAAAAAGTAGCATGCAATGCCGTATGTATTGTTCGATTGCTTCTGGTTTGCTAATTTTACCCTTAACGATTTATTTAAATTATTGGCCGTGGTTCTGGAGAGAAGTTCACGGATAGTGCTGGATGGCCAAAATATCAGCTGTTCGGCTCGCGTTCCAAAAGGGTTGATCTTAGCTCGGTTGTTACTGTGGTGGATGCTCTTTGCGGACGTCCAGGGGTTCTGCGACAGGGTGAAGTTCCAGGCAGGCGTCTCGTAAGTCTTCGCTGGCGTAGGATGGACTTCAGTGAGGCTGCTTGCTCCCGTGCCGATGGCAAGAGTGATGTACTACGTTGGTGTGAGCATATAAAAAAATAACTCGAAAGAACGTCAATATCACAAAATAATCATATTTTAAAAATCACATGGTATAACATTAAATGTAATCTGACATCGCGCATAGTAAAAAATATTACATTTTTTTGTATACAATATATTATTATTACACATCTCAAAAGTGAAATTAGTTATATAGATACATCAGTTCAAGCGTGATAATACAATTTCGTTATGCGTACATTATTTTTTTATTTAAAGTTTTTTTGCCATAAACATATTGAATAATACACATTTAACTTATTAATTATATACATAATTATTATGCTTGAAATCAGTTCTTTAAGATTAAAAAAATATTTATGGCGCAAAAAGAAAGCCAAGAAACAATACTATAGAAAAAAAAACTTACAAAGATGCTCACTCTACCTTGTCCAGGGTCAAACTGATCTCAAACAAGGAATGTAAAAAAAAATGGAATCTTTTACGGTACCCCTAATACATAGTCTCACACAAATCGCTATTATTATAGCGATTATTATAGTTATTACTACTAAGAAAAAATACAGTGTAATAAGTCTAAGGGCGTGGGCGCTCGAATGCTCCTTCACGGCACATTTTGTTGGGAGCGGTGCTGGTATCAAACAGCCGCCTTGACAGTCCACCTCGGCGCCCCCGCATCTTCGATTTCCTGCTCCACCGCACAATTCGCAAGCACTTGCAGATCCTCCACTAAAGAAAGCTCTAGCTCGACGACCTAGAAATGAACAAAAACAATCATTGACGAACTAATCGTGCGACCCTCCGTGATGATAACCGATGTTTGCTTAGTAAATTGACGAAAAATTTGCATGAGAAATTCGCGAATTGTTTATGCGCGGATTTCCGCTTTGGGAAAATGCGGTTTACATTGATGACAAAATCGTGTGGTTATTTTTTTATTACGCCGCAAATTGGGCAAATGTTCTGTTCAAGGAAACCATTTTTATTTACATTTGGCAAAATCAACATTTGAAAATTGTTATTGCATTTTATCGTTATGTAAATAATTGAATAAATACAATTAGCCGATATCAGCATGAGTGGTATTTCATAACAAAGGCAACTAATTAAATGGTCAGAATTTAAATCTACTTTTGGTAAGAATAAAAATCAAATCTCGGTCAGAATTGTATTAACAGCCCGGTCATATTTATATTATTCAGGATCAGAATAAATATCAAACGATTGCAATAAAAATAGCATACGGTCAGAATCGGAATAGGAGATCAGAATTAAAATATAAGACCATCATGCGAATTAAAATAATATTATAACATTTATAAATTCAAATGGGCAATAAATTATTTATTTTCAAAATATCTTATAAAATATCTCGCTAGCAATAAAACTGTTAGGACAGGTTATTTATTTATATCAGAACATTGAGCACTCAGTGAATAGCTCTTTTATACATTAATTCGCAATTTTGTGTTTGCTAAATAGTTTTTAATAAAAAGTAAACACCTACGCCAAACCTAGTAGGATTAGGATTTTACCGCTTGATTAAAAAAAATACTAAAAATTCGCAAAACATATAGCAGTATACGTCGGTGACTAATACCAGAAAAACCTGGGTTCAAATCTCATAATAACCCTAGTGTTTTTTTTAATTTCTATCATGTCCGGAAGATCGGAATTAGTGATTAATATATAATTATAATTCCAATCGATCATCACAAATTATTTTTTCTTAGATTTTTCTAAACTCGAAGATTAATAATTACACCCTATTTGTGTTAACACAGTCAGTTCGAGAGCTATCCATTTCATCATTATTCATACATAATTGAGAAAAAGATGGCAAGTTTGGGGTTACGCCTCTAATATTAGCTATAAAGCACATGATACGGATATACGTTCGATATACTTATCATTACTCCGGTTTATTTTATGAAAACATTTATAAAAAAAAAATCTATAAATGTGTTCAAAAGTAAACCGGAGCAATTATAAGTACATCAAGCGTATATCCGTATCATGTGCTTTAGAGCTAATAATAGGAAATTATGGATAATGATGAAATGGATAGCTCTCGAACTGACTGCGTTAACGCAAATGGGGTATAATAAATAATGTAAAAATAATATAATTCTTATATTATCTGTAGCGACCATTTATAAGCCTAAAAATTTGAAATGCTGACTTGTCATTGAAAATGTCGATCATCCAAGCCCTGATTGGACGACTCGCTCACAGGGACGATAGCGATATTTTTTAGAATATGCTTTGACGCGACTCTTGAGTATCGTATCCAAGCATAATTTGCAGAAATTGAAAACAAATGCTTTCTTAATAATTAAAATAATAAATTAATTGCTAGCTACCTTCTCACTCAGTATGCACTCCTGGTACATTTTGACTAAAAACCCGTACAAACCCGTTTCGTGTGTCACAAATTGGTAGTTTAAAGCGGTATTTTTTTAGTTTATGCTTCGACGCTACTTTTGTGATTACAGGAATTAAGAAAAAAACTTTTTCAATAATTAAAACAATAAATTAATTGTCAGCTTCACGGACTGACTAATGCGAGATCCGCTAAAGAGTGTTGCCCTACGCCACCGTCACGTCAGTGTTACCAGAGTGCCACCTAATTCTTGACATAATGAATAAATAGGTCCCCACAATAAAATATTTTATTTAACATAAAATCAATTTAACCTAAGATTAACTATTTAAGTTAAAAGTTAAGCTAAACAGCGACGTGCTACTGTAATAGGTGAAGATAAGAGACTAAAATATCGTATATAGTAAAGTAATGAAATAAATTTGTAATAACATGATGACTAAAAGCAATTATAATAAATAAATAATGAATTTGAATCTATTCTGAGCAGTGTTTTAGAGGTCTAAAATATGTTTTTATATCTATTATATTTAATTTATAATATTTCATAAGAAAGGTAGTAGTACTAAAGGTAGGGCGGTTAATCAATTTATAAGTGGTATCATTTCTCAAAAATATATCATAGCGACTAAACTTTTATATTTTTATTTTGTTTGATTTGTCACTATATGTATAATTTATATTATACTCAGTTTAAAAAAAATATATATATTTTTGGCCCCTAGCAGCACCTGTTTCTATTGTCACAAGCCGCAACTGAGCTCAACACTGGCCAGGCTCACAGATAAGGTACCTCCGGAGAGTGGTTCCCACTGGTGCCCTAGAAGACTAGTGCTACCTACATTCACCGAGATAGAACCTCCTTAGAGAACAAGCCTACACCAGCGTCACTATGTCCTTTCACAATATCTACCAGTAGACTGGGAAAGCGCAGGATTACTAGTATAACCCAACGGCGTTCCCTGAATTTTTAGAGCTTTCTCGCAGAAATAAAAAGAAATATTCCGCTTAACCATATAATATTGCTTTTAAAAATAATATTAGAATATTTTAATAAATTGCATAAATTATATTTCAATAAATAATTTGCTATATAAAACCAATAAAACTATAAATTACCAATCAATCAATCTAAACTGACTAAGCTTACTAATGAAAATAATGAATAACTAATCCTATTTTAATAGTATTACTTAATATATTCATTAAGTTATTGGAAGTTATCTAGTAAATAACCGACCTTTAACTATTACTTATCTAAAAATATTTTGACCACCCATGTTCCACTGTGGCAATTATCTCCTTAAGACACAATATTATAACGTGTCTATATGTTTAATGATTCTGTTTATTTTTTTATAATACAACAGTGTTAAACCCTTAATCCGCAATGCAGAGTGGCAACACTGGCGGGCGTGCATTGCGATCGTGGGTTAGCGGGTGGGAGATCCAACGGCGCCCGCCATTCCAGACAGACGTGTGACCGGAGCTCAAGCGACTACTACTACTACTACACATACATATATAAACAGAAAACTCTGTGTAACAATTCAGAAGTGGGATCGTGCTGATCGTGCTGATCGTGCTGATCGTGCTGATCGTGCTACTCGCGTGTGCTGAGAACCGGCTGCGAAAGTCTAACGGCGCATTTTGAATCTCGCGTGCTTTGTTGCTAACGACGCCACAACAAACAAGATGGCCGCCAACAAAGAAAACGTAAACAACGCCGCCGACGGAAGTAGCGGCCTGGGAGGAAGAGAAGCTCCCGGAACTAGCGGCGATGCGAGGAGGGGCGATCTTATTGAAAGGGGCGACCACGGAACTAGCGGTGATCTTGGCGGAAGGGGTGGCCCCGGAGTACAAGTAAGTCCTAATAAATCGTTGAATAGGGCTGTTAGCAGGTTCGTCCGCGAAGACATCGCGGCGGAAATTCGGGCGGGAAGCATGTCGGGAGATGAGGTCGACGCGTTGCAGATGCTCGAAGACCGGATAGTGCGCCGCCTCGAAGCTATCATTCGGCGGTCCGGAATCCCAGGTGCTTAGCGGTCCGGCGCAGGAAGTTATCCAGGCCTCCTCAATCGCGGGGCCCGGCATCGCAGGTTTCCGAGCGCCTATCGACATTGTGAAGCCGTTCGACCCGGACAACAAAAGCCTGCAGGTGGACCAGTGGATAGCGATGGTCGAGCAGATGGCCCTGGCGCATAATTGGACTGATTACGAAAAATCCTGCTTAATGCAGATGAAGTTGAAAGGGGCGGCCGAAGAATGGTATAGTCATCTTACGAAGTATAACCTCACTTGGGAAGAGTGGAAGACCAGCTTGCGGCGTACCTTCCCAAGGAGAGATGGCTTCGCGGCGACGTTGTTTCAAGTGATTACGACGAAAAAGAAGGATGACGACTTATTATAGGGAGAAGCTGGCGATGTGCAAGCGCTGCGACTTGACTGGCGCTAAGGCAGTGTCATGCATAATATTTGGATTGCCTGACGAGCTGCACGCTAACGCCTATGCCTGCGTCAGCGAGGACCCTGAAGATTTGTATAACAGGCTGCTGAGTGGTCTCGACGACTATAAGTCGCCGAAGTTCGTGGCCACTTATGCATCACGGTCGTCCAGTTCTTCCGGAGAGAGGAAACTCACTAAGGCGAGGACCATCAGGGCGAGGAGTTATCACTCCAAGCCGAAGCGAGCGAGGGCGGAGCCCGCAGCTGAGGAAGTCGAGGCGACGACTGAAAAGCGACTGGTCAGGTGCTACAATTGCCAGCAGTATGGCAATCACTTCAGCCGAGACTGCCTGAAACCTCGGATGCAACGGTGCATGCTGTGCGGCAAAGGCGGACACACCCATCGGCAATGTAGGGTAAGGAATGTTTTAACTAAACGGCGGCGAGACCCTAAGGAGAGGCGCACCGTCGATGTTAAACTGGTGAGTACTGATTTAGACCTTATATACAGAAAGAAGGGATGCGTGAATGGGAATGAAGTCAAAGTTTATATAGACACTGGATGTCAGCATAATTTGTTATCAGCGAATTGTGCCAATCGCTTGAAGCTGCAAACGGTACCACAGCTGACTCTCCTCAGAGGATTTGGTGGCGGAATTGGGAAAGCTGACAGCGTATCTACGTTTACTTTAACAATTGACGATATAGACTTGAGCATTGAGGCGTTGGTGACGCAATGCAATATTTCTAATGCGGATCTGATTATAGGTCAACCGGCGCTAGGGGAAGAAGGAGTATCACTGGTGGTACAGGGCGGCAAGGCGCTGCTGCTCAAGGAGGACGTCTCGAACATGCTGAAGAGGAGCTTGTTGGAGCCCGAGGACGTGAGACACAGGGTCCTCTTGTCAGAAGATGTGACGATACCGAACGGAGTGACCGAAATAGTAAACGTCATCATCGATGGGGCTCAGCCAGGCGAAGATTACGAGATGAGCGCGAAAGTGTTCGAAGACGGCAGATCCTCAGTAGCCATCCCCAGTGGTATTCTACAGGCGGCGGAGAGAATAGGAGTGAAAGTCACCAACCTGGGCAGTGGAGAACTTAACTGGAAAGCAGGAAAATTGGTGGCGAGGGCGACCAGGTGCAGAGCTATACAACTAAAGGAGCCTTTGTTAGCTAAGACCACAACAACTGTAAGTACCATCATATCACTTAATAATTCGGACTTGGATGTGGGAAATATCGAGAATGAGGACATGGTGAAACTAGTCGACCTTCTCAAGGATAAGCTGAGCTGTTTCTCTTCCAGCGAGAGTGATTTAGGTTTGACTCACTTAGGCGAAATGGAAATTAAACTCATTAACGAGACGCCGGTGTATTATCGACCATACCGTCTATCTTATGTGGAAAGACAGAGAGTTAGAGAAAAGGTTAAAGGATTATTAGATAGTGGAGTCATTAGGGAGTCCCAGTCAAACTACGCGAGTCCGATTGTATTGATTAACAAAAAGGATGGTGGTATTAGGTTATGTGTAGACTATAGGGCGTTAAATGCAGCAACAGTGAAGGACAGGTATCCATTGCCATTGATTTCGGATCATTTAGATAGATTAAATGGAAAGATCTATTTCACAACATTGGACATGGCGCAGGGATATCATCAGGTTCCGATGCATCCCGATTCGGTCCACAAAACGGCATTTATCACTCCGGACGGGCAATATGAGTACTTGCGTGTTCCGTTTGGTTTGGCAAATTCGCCGGCGGTGTTTCAGAGGATTGTGAATAACATGCTTGGTGGAATGCAGCATGAGGAGATTCTGGCTTATATGGATGATCTGCTAATTCCTTCATCGACAGTAGCAGAAGGATTGATTTTGTTGGAGCGGGTGTTGACACTGGTAGAACGGGCAGGTTTTAAGCTGAACATAGCAAAATGTTCTTTCCTGAAAAATTCTATTTCTTATCTAGGACATGAGATAAGCGGCGAGGGAATAAGACCTGGCGAGAGGAAAACCAAAGCAGTTTCTGATTTTCCTACCCCGACCAATGTTCATACGGTGAGACAATTTATCGGTTTGGCGAGTTACTTTCGCAAATTTGTTAAAAACTTTGCGATTATAGCGAGGCCTCTTACTCAACTCACAGCCAAGGATGTCGACTGGCAATGGAGCGAGGTTCAACAGAATGCATTCGATGAGCTGAAACGCCAGTTAGCAGACAGACCAATTTTGGGCGTCATATTGTAGTACATCTGTAACTGAGTTACATACAGATGCAAGTAAATTGGGTCTTGGCGGTATTCTTCTACAGGCGCAGGCAACGGGCGAATTGAAAGTAATTTCATATTTCAGCCGAGCGACAACAAAAGCGGAGTCAATGTATCATAGCTATGAGCTAGAAACATTAGCTGTGGTCGAATCGGTGAAGAGATTTCGAGTATATCTGTTGGGAGTTCATTTTAAAGTTGTAACTGATTGCTCAGCAGTTAGGGCAACATTGCTGAAACGAGATCTAGTACCTCGTATAGCACGGTGGTGGCTCACCATACAGGAGTACGATATGGAGGTAGAATATCGTCCTGGCGAAAAGATGCAGCATGTGGATGCTTTAAGTCGAAACCCTGTAACAGTCAATTTGATTGACGGGACCGAGGCGGACTGGTTTATGTTAGTGCAGTTACAGGATGAGAAAGCTCAAAGGATTCTTAGAGCATTAGAGAATCGACAAGCTGATGCAGATATTAGGGCACATTTTGCAGTGAAAGAGGGGCGCTTATATCGCAAGACTGCGCTAGGAGATCGTCTATATGTTCCGGCGATGGCTAAATTTAATCTATTGCGTAAGCATCACGACGAGATCGGACACCTGGGTTCGAAAGGTGTCTTTCACTGATTGGGAAAACTTATTGGTTCCCTAAGGCGTGTTTAAACTGCGCGTATGCTAAGGGTGACTATGGACGCAGGGAAGGATTTCTACAACCTTATGAGAAACAAGCGGTTCCTTTTGATGCGGTGCATATAGATCACTTAGGGCCTTTTGTTAAAAGCGTGAAACGGAATAGTTATTTATTAATGGTAGTAGATGGCTTTACTAAGTATACCATTGTGAAACCTACTCGCACGCTGAGCTCGATGGAAGCGATAGAAAACCTTAGATGGGTGTTTGGTGAATTTGGATATCCGCGGCGTATAGTTTCGGATCAAGGTTTGGCATTTACTAGTAAGGCATTTACTGTTTTCTTACAGGACAAAGGGATTAAGCATGTCATGAATGCAGTAGCAACCCCGAGAGCCAACGGTCAGGTGGAAAGACCGAATCGCACAATAATCGAGGCAATTACGGCAAGTGCGGTTGCTGAGGCGAGATGGGACGAGCAACTTCCTGAAATAGTATGGGGTATTATCATACCACTAATTCTAGCACTAGGTTTTCACCGGCGGATTTGATGTTTTCTTATCAAAGCGGGCGGATGGCAGAGTTGTCCACAGGGGATCATACTGCCGAGGCGGGGCGAGATCGGTTGCAGGCGAGACGGAGGAAAGCAGCTGAAACACTACAGCGCATAGCAGCACGAATGAAGGCTAGGTTTGATAAACGACGAAAGATAGCTACTAAACATAAGGTCGGAGATCTAGTCCTATGGCGCCAAGCTGCTACAGCTCCTGGTGAGAAAGGTATTAATCGGAAGGTGGCAAATAAATACGATGGTCCATACAAAATTTTCAAGGAGCTAGGTAATGATAGGTATCAGATTATTTCGCTTAAGGGTGTTAGGGGATATAAACGGTTTAAAGCGACCGTAGCGGTCGATGCCTTGCGGCGTTATCAAAGCGGAGCATTTCATGCAGGTGATTCGTCAGGGGGAGAATCGGATGACATTAGGATCTATCAATTAGGCGGGTGAGTTTTATCGATCTAGGGACAGATTTAGTTGGTGGGTAATCTAGTAACTCTAAGATCATTCGAACGAGTGAAGTATTAAGTAACTTCACTGAAAAAAAAAAGAAAAAAAAATGACGGCTAGGCGAATTCTGTTAATGAGGACATTAATTGTTTCAGGATGGCCGATTGTTAAACCCTTAATCCGCAATGCAGAGTGGCAACACTGGCGGGCGTGCATTGCAAATCGTGGGTTAGCGGGTGGGAGATCCAACGGCGCCCGCCATTCCAGACAGACGTGTGACCGGAGCTCAAGCGACTACTACTACTACACATACATATATAAACAGAAAACTTTGTGTAACAATAGTGATGTATTGTTTCTTTCTTTCTGCATATTATTACTAAGACGGAAAACTTTCCGCATGCATTCCATATTAAATTCGTTAGGTAAATCTTTATCCCATTTCAATTTATGGACTAAATTTGTGAATTAGTTCCCGATGATGATTTGTATGTTACTTAAACTAGTTTATAATAAAAACATAAGATTAAGCATACTATTATCAGTGAGATCAACTAGAGTTATGACTCCAGGTCTTTCGTTGGCAACTGGATACAATCTTGAGGCTTTCAATGTTAAACATCTTTCAGCAGCCGTCAACGGCGACAAAATTATCTGCAACGGAGGCTGTCCCAGCATTTTTGCCAACTGAGTCTCACGAGCAGACCTCACAAAACCTCCTTTCTAAAAAGATAATCACAAATTACAAAATGATCATACATTTATGAGCACAAGAAAAACCAACCTGCAATGCTGGAATATCCAAATCGGGAACGAAACCAGAAGGTAGCCTCAATTTCATCAATACGGGACCGCTCTCTTTCTCATTAGGCAATGATGCGAATCTAAATCATATGTTTAAAATATATACTTATTCAAAATCTTATATGTATTAAGTAAATATAAAATACCCAATGCATATTGATAATTGAAGTTTATGTGGAGTAGATATAGCGTCAACTCGAGGATCTAATGTGAATCGAGGCCAAGGTCCTGTTACATTAGTTCTTCTGAGTGCTTGCATAGTTGCAAGAACAACTCCATATCCTTCACCGTCAACTTTGCATTCCTTCTGCCTTATCTTTAATTCAAATAAATAACAATATTAAACCGTTTTACATAATGATTGATTTATTTAGCATAATATTCACCTGTGCTTTCTGCAGAATGAAGCTATTCTTCTTATTCAACGAAAAAACACTCCGATCGTTCATGCATTGAAACTCAACGACAGCCTTAGTCTCTCTAGAAACCGTCTGAGACAAATCTATCAGAGCCGACAGTGCTATCAAATCTTCCGGTAAATCAGACCAATCTCCGAGCAACGACACCAAAGTTTTTCCAGTTTCTAACGCTTCAGAAATGAATCCTTGACCCAAGAGTGCCTTCAAAGCCCAAGACGACACCCAAATATTCTGACTTCCCATCTTGCGCCACGGATTTTTCATCTCGCTATCGATAGTTTTCAAGTCCCACCAACGACGGCCATCTACAATATTTATTTAATAATCATATAATCAGAGAGGTGATTGATTATATTAATGATATATACCTGTAGAATTTGACAATGAATTAAGTAGATTTGTTGCTTGCTCGGCCGTAGGATGACCAGCCGAATGAAGAACGGCAGCCAACGGTGCCAAAATTGTGGCATCCCACCTTTCATCTTGAGCTTTGGCTACATTGCGGGCTAACCAATCTTGCGCTTTATTTATTGTATTACTATATTGATCTCCGGTTATAAACTATAATAAAAAATAACAATTATATATTATACTATAATAATTATATACTATACACATTTAAGATATCTATAAAACTAATTGTTTTGTTTGTATCCATTGGATCTCTTAAGAAACAATGTTTTTATCTTGTCAGCGTTATAATAATTAATAGTTTTATAGCACTCAATAAAAAAACGGCAATAAAGCCATGAATATCGGTGCCAAATACAAAGGATAGCGATGATACATATCCTCGCCGAACAGGTACCCAAAATTTTACATCCATAGAATGACCGTGATTTTCGAATCACTGTCATTCTATGTCTAACAAGATCCAGAATTGTAGGAATTCCGACGATGGATATATACTACATATGTTGAAGCATTGCAGTACTGAATAAATTTCTTCAATAACTTCATCCATAACTAATTCGCTTCTGAACAATAAATGAGTGTTTGACGAAACTCACACTACGCAGAACTACGCCGCATCAATCAACATGACACAAGCCTGAGAAAGCAGAAGTTTGACCATCGATCAGGTTCAGCTAAGCATAGTATTTCATTCATAGTATTTATAATCTATGTCAAAAGCAATAAAATAAGCAGTATAATAGTAAGACTTCAAATTAAGACATTTTATAGCAATATTACGACTTATAATAAGTGAGAATCAAATGAAAATCGTGCCGGCACCGTCGGTAACGAGCGTTCCCACTGCAACGGTGCCGACATGATTTTATTGCTTTTGACGTACATTTTTGACTTCTGAGAAGTGATAATTGTTTTTATGCCCACCTATTGACCAAAATTCTGATTGAATATACTTTGACCAATACTTTCATATGAACTGTTTTTCTTTTTCCACTTATTATCCCCTGAGAGATGATTTGGCTTAGTTTATATTTTTAACTTGACCTAATGAAAGTTATAAAACTATAATTTCGCAACTGTCAAATTGAGTTTCATAGACAATTTATAGCAGCATATAATTTCACTAGCCCTAATCAATTAAATTATATTTTCGCTAGTAGAAACATATATTGACTGGTGAAAATGTATTTGGACTTCACTAGTGAAAATATAACTCCACTAAAAATTCTCTTTAACATTTATACATCGCATGTAAATGAACATATTACTATGTAGGAAAAAGTTGGTATTGTGTAAGTTTACTAGCACTTGCCTGATAAATTATATTTTCACTGATAAAAAATACATATCTACCAGTGAAAATGTGTTCCGATATAATTTCCCTTAAATTACATATTTTAAAAAATATTTTGGGATAGATTCGAGATAACCCAAGATTTTTTTGTTTAGAATCAGGTACGTCATTTCAGCTTTATTAGGAAAAGTTGGCTAGTAAGTAGTCGTTTTTTTTAATAATTCGATTTCATTAAAACTCTTATTATTTCATGAAATGACATGCATTTTACAGGCCAACTTCAAGGGGGGCAAATGCTCCCACCTGCCCCCATCCCTCCTAAATGATGTCCCTGCTAATCAGTCACCTGAATCCAAGAGTTCAACCCAATCTTCGAGATGACTTTGAGACTATGAAGACGCAGTGCTTCAGCAAGAACAGACAGATATTCATTTTTGCACAAGTTGTACTGACAATTTCAAAACTAAGTACTTATAAAGAAACATGTGTACCGTTAAGTCCTGTACAAAAAGAAAGAACCCAAAATAATTTAATCTTAGCTAGTTGTGATTGACTAGGTGATGGAAAAAAGACTAAGAGAACAGTCTGCTAATAAGTTAACTGCACATGAAACATTTAATGACTTCAATACTTGCCTTAGTATTAATGAATGTATCCAAAGTCAAAGCTGTAAGAACGACTTGATTTTGCTGCACTTTATCGTCCATTGCTACCGTTGAAGATTCTCTAAAACTTCCATCTGGAGATTGCTGTTGAGAAAGCCAACGGAGGGCATCCGTTACAATATTCCTTTGGATGTTAACGTCCACTATTCTAATTGCTTTGCCCATCCACTTGGCTGTCATTCCGGTCACCCTAAGCACAATCAATTGTAACTTTTAATATGGAACATAAAATATAAATACAAATAATTAGATATTAATCTTACCATATGCTACCTTTGCTCTTTTGAAAGGTGCTTAAACTGAACGATCCATCGCTTTGACGATATGCCATTTGTTGCTGATAAACTTTTTGCATTATGTCGACACCGGTTGATCTTATACTATCAGGTGATTGATCACTTTGCTATTAATCAAATGAAATATTATATGTATATTTAATAAATAAAGACATAACTATTATTTACTTACTTTTAAATAATGCAACAGAAGAGCAGATGCCATAAATGGCAACATATTATGATAACCACTTGCAGGCGGAAGTCCGAGCAATTTTGGCAACACTTTCAATGCAGGACTCAATAGAGAACCTGTAGCCCCAATCTTAATCTCTTCTTGCACCTTTCTCAGATTGCGTCTACTGTCATATGCCTTTTGCTCTTTCAATATAAAGTTCTTATTCATCGGTCCGTTTCTCAAATCTAATAACTCCGATATCTGATCCACTGTATCTTCACCGTCCGGCTGAAAATCAAATGAAATATTATATGTATATTTAATAAATAAAGACATAACTATTATTTACTTACTTTTAAATAATGCAACAGAAGAGCAGATCCACTTGCAGGCGGATGTCCGAGCAATTTTGGCAACACTTTCAATGCAGGACTCGATCGAGAACCTGTAGCCCCAATCTTAATATCTTCTTGCACCTTTCTCAGATTGCGTCTACTGTCATATGCCTTTTGCTCTTTCAATATAAAGTTCTTATTCATCGGTCCGTTTCTCAAATCTAATAACTCCGATATCTGATCCACTGTTTCTTCACCGTCCGGCTGAAATTCCATTATGATTATAATATTAACATTTTAATAGAGCAAATATAAATTAATAATATACGTACGAATAGTGTCAGATGATGCAATACAGATTCAGAAATATCTCCTCCTACCGCACTCAATTCAATCGTAATAGTAGTTCCAGCTAAATCGGGTGTTACTGTAGGAGTTATGAAGAATACCGCTGAGCTCGAACGGTTACTTGCAATAGTCAGTTTTTGCTTTTGCATTGGGTCTGATTCTATAGAAAATTATTGTTATTGCTACTTGAATTATATATATATATAATAACAATGAAATAAATATATTTCCTTACTAGGCTTAACGCTTTGATCGTTTGTCACTTGCTCAAATTTGAACTCTTGATTCGCATTGTGGAGAGTAATGTCGGCGTTGAGCTCTCTGCTATACGGATTGTGAAGAGTTGCCGTTATAGCTATAGTCTCTCTAACGCGTGCCACTTCAGGAGCTGCTATTGAAAATAACTTGGGACGAACATGTGCTTTCAGTACCGGAGCAAAACCTAATCCCAACGTGGGATGAATAGCCCAAGCTCCGATTGACCAATCCATGCCAGCTTTTTCAGATACCCTTCTGCCTAGCGTGCCTTTTCCATCGCCACTACAAAATACAATAGACCTTAATATAAACTTCTATCTTGGTTTAAGAACACAATTCTTTAAAGCGCCCAAACACAGGAATGAGACTTTGAAAGCTGTTATTAGTGGCTCTACTGCAATATGAGCTAATGTCATATACTAACCCTAAAGTGACATTGGTAAAAAGCCAAGTAGGAGTAGGCAAACGTCCAAGATGCAATAGTGGAGCTGGTTGTGCCGGTAAATGACTGAAAGCATAAGGACCAGCTAACGGTGGACGTGTGCTTCCTTCTACTCGATCACTTTGTTGTAGTTTTACTGCAATTGAATCTTAATTACTTATATATTCTTAAACAACACACAAAAAATTTGAAAATCATACCATAAAATGACTGTCCATTGACTCGATTATTAGTCATTACAAAAACACCAGATTTCTAAAATGAATTATAAGTCAAAACATCAGCATTAATCATATTATATTAATAATATTACCTCAAATATTTCAATTGTCCTATAAGCGTCTAATTCGTTAGTAGGATGATTGATCTCATCACTGTTAGAAAAGGAACGCACTTCTTCCAAAACCTTCTTCATAGATAAACCACTACCTTCTCCGCTGCCATAATGATGATTTGTACTGATTGAAAAATCTGGCGATGGAGCACCAGCCATCAAAGCTACATAAGAATTCGGTGAAGCCGTGACTGTAATATCCAAATGACCCAACAACTCTAAGTTAATCGGCTTAGATGTTATTCTAACCTAAAATAATAAAAAATGCATATTGTTAATAAATTCAGAACTAACATATAAACTCATTGTATAATCACAAACGTTATTTTGTAGCAATCCTTCTATTTTAAACCGTAACGATGCTGCTACGATTTCTTTATCATTCTTTATTAACATCACTATTATGGTAGCTTCTGGTGCCATTGCTTGTGTAGCTTGGAATTCAAAATCATCTGTTCTTCTAGCTGGAAAGATCTGTGGATATAATAATAACTTAATATCATTCTAATAAATCATATTAAAATAACATTTTAAAACATACTTGTGCAGTTTTAGTATAAATGACACCACCACGTCCAATCACATAGTAAGAATAAAAGTTCAAAGGTTCTGTAGAGTTGACCATGAATTTTACTTTATCATTCACGTTTGGATTTGGATTCATTAATTTAATCTGCACATAACTTTCACTCGGTGACTGTGCTGATTTGATTCCTTTTACTTCTTTCTTAAGATCCATATATGTTATCTAAAATATTTTATGATATATTATCTAATACAAATATATAATAATAGAATATAAAAACCTCTAAATCCATTATTGATTGATTGCTTTTGGGCGTAGGAGTAAACGTATATTGACAGTAACCGTTATTGTCAAACATGCAACTGCCTTCTACAAACTTATTTTCTAATTTTTCTCCTTCTCCTATGAAACTATGTTTTACTTTAGCCGCATTCAAATTCTTAAGATCTTCATTTTCCCACATAGACACTTTAACCTTAAATTTGATTAAAACGTTACGTCGACTGATTTACTTTCATTATTTCACGCTACTTGAATAGCACTCATTAATTAAAACTCACTTGCACTGTATAAGGTAGATTTGGTTTATAAAACGATGGTGCGTCATACATGACTGAATAACGTGTTCTATGTAAATGTACAATGGTGGAAGTATTATGACGCCTTCCTGTGAGACTTTCTTCTATTGAAGCTTCTACCACAATTAGTCTTTCACTGCCTTCGGCTTCTGTCAATCCCAATTCGTCTTTGATATTCAATTCTGTATTAGCAGCTCCGCTTATCTGCATTACTTTTCTTAAAGGATCTTGAAAGATTGGTTGAATCACGCCAGAATAGATTACCGGATAAGCCGAGACGATCAACTCTCCGTGTACGTCTTGCCCTGTATGTTGCCTAAAATTAAAACATGTTTTTAATGTTATATATTACCATTATAGATTAATTTATAGCTTACATTGAGTTAACCGATACCGAGAATGTCTTATCGTTGAAATAAACATGCTTCGGTGCTTCAATGTTAATCAAAAATTTAGGTAAAACATAATCAGCTACAAATACTTTTTTCATGTATATCTGACTATTAAGTTCTATCTCAAAACTCCAATCGCCTAAAACTGGAAACTCTGCTAATTTAAATTCACCGCTGAATACGCCTTTAGTCAAAGGTATGTTTAACCAATTTCTCACAACGTTTCCTTTGCCATCCTGTAAATTAATAAGCACACTATTAGTTCTGTTATATGACTTGAATAAAGTCACTGCTGCTTTACCTTTAACGTTAATTGTGGAGCAAGATTATAAATTGGCTTTAAGTACATGTTGAGAGCTAACAAGCGAAAGTAAATTGTATCGCCCGGCTGATACACAGTCTTATCCGTATGCAAAAAAGTACAAAAGGATTTCCCAACGTACTGTAACTGTACAGAATGGGAAAATAGTTCACGGGAAGTAGAACGCAATGCTAAAGTATAGTTTCCAGCTTCCAAATTACCAATCTATATAAATCAAATCAATATGTAATAATATAAATAAATATAAATATGGTTTTATTTTATATTTCTAAACCTTGAAAGTTGCCATTTTTGAGGTAGCTGGTTCAATGATCAATTGTTGAGCTTCTCGGTAAGGTCCACCGGGTAGATGATGACCGTTCAGCTCCAGCAAGAACGAATTTGAATTAGGACCAGTCCAACTAACGCCGACTGTGTAGTCGGTGAACGGTCTGAGCTTACGGCCACCGATGACTGTATATTGCCTGTAAATTATATTAAATTTAATAATAAATGCTTAAATGTTCAAGTAGATATCTAAATATTAATAGGTACTATATTATAATTACATTAACAAGATAATTACTATACTAATTGAAATATTCAACTCACCCGCCATTGCATAAACAGATGCACACTGCCGATATTACAAGAGTAATTTTATACATTTTATCCATTTTCTGCAACAGAAATAACATATTGGTTAATTATAGAAATAAAAATGTATATATATAATATTGTTATATTCATTAAAAAATATTTGATTAGGTCATAACATATTTAATTAAAAACACAGTTGAGTTTTGGTTGTAAGGTAATCATTATACTGACTAAAAAAAGGCTCCACATTTCATTAGCCACCTACCCCCTCCATATAAATGCCATTTATTCGGAATTTACACTCAGTTTCACTTCAGGACCCTGAATAATAATATTCAATACTTTCCTCTTAGTGCAATACATTGCAAATTCAAGGACGTTATTTGATCTTTTTCCGGGGGGGGGGGGGGGGCTAAAGTTGGCCAGTCAATGATCGTTTTTTTTAATATTTCGATTTTATTAAATTCATAATATTTTATTAAATGACGCATTTTTCTAGCCAAATTTAAGGGGGGCAAATGCACCCATATGCTTCCCCCCCCTACCCCAAGTGATATCCCTGTGCAAATTTTGCTCATTTGGTGAAAATAACATAAGAAAAATATAATCATGTCACATACGAGTAGGTGGTTGCCTAGAAGCGACAAATGATCGCAGGACATGTTAAAGAATTTGGTTAAAATATTTGAATATGTATATAAAACGTTTATTTGAATCACAACTTCGTGATTTTTTACCTGTATCCACAATTTACACACACGTAATGGATTTTTTTAAGACTATCGGGATACTATATCACTAATTATTGTTGCATTGAAATTAATTGTGCAATAAGTATAGCACGACTAATTTATGTATATGTTGCCATAAAACTAAATATAAAACAAAAAAACCGCTATACATTTCCGCGCCGAAGTTTAATTAGAAAAATAGGTATTTGAACTAAAACCGTTGGATCGTATTTTAACAAAAAAAAAAACGGCCAGCCCCGGAACAGATAGCGTGCATCCTCGAATAGCATATTCCTGAATGTAACCACTATTTAAATTTATTTTTTATTATTACCCTTTGAGGTTAAGTAAAGGTAAATATGATGTAATACCTATTCCAAAACTTACTTCAAAATTTACTTTAAATTTACAATTCGAAAATATGTTTTCTTTTTAAACGATCGTTGATGTTACAATGTTAGAATTCTAATACGGTTGTGGTCAGAATTTATATTACATTGGTTAGAATATAAGTGGTCAAAATAAATATTAGATGATCAAAATTTATAATAATTGCAATTTATATTAAAAAATTAGAATTCAAATTTGACTTGCTAGTATTTATATTAAATGGTAAGAATTATCTTGACAGATCGTCAGAATCATTTTTTCAGTTGGTAGTAGTGTTCTCGTTTAGTGTTGTTATTGCTGTGTCACTCAAAATTGGTACTACTGGTTGATCTGTCATTCACATATCGGCAATATCGGCATTAGCAAGATGTTTTACGGCCTCCCCTGCCGCTCTGTCGTTATTCCCACTTCGTTCGTTGCTCTGAATACCTTTGCGTCCTACATACAATCAAATTGATTCGTTGAGAGTTATTCATGGGTTGTTTGGTTTGACCAACGCTCAGTCACACCTAATACGCTTAACAGTTTTGGTGCGAATGAGATATTTTATAAGATATGTACTACTAAAATAAATAATTTATAACATATATATATTTATAAATGTTATATTAGTTTTTAATTCACATATTTTTATTCTAGCCATTTGATATTTATTCTGACCCTGAATAATATAATTATGCCCATTCATTAAATCAGTTTTGATCGTCCTATATTTTTATTCTGACCAGTTAATTTGTTATTTACCAAAAATAGCAGCGAAATTATCTTATATATAATTGTTCTAAGCCGTCGCTTCCGGACGCGCATAACTTTAAACGAGACATTCTCCGTTCAATTCTATACTCTATAAATCGTAACGCTTTGTATGAACGGTGTGTAACAATACACGTAAACAAAGGAAATATATTTAATTAAATTAATAAATAATAATAAAATAAAAATTAAATTTGTTCCGATTGATTTTCGAGCCGCCGGTAATGCGTTCTGTTGTTTCGACCAATCAAAAATAAGCATTCAAATATTCAAATAGCGTCGACCAATGAAAAATAAGCATTCAAATTCAAATAGACAGTACCGTGACAACACTTTTAAATAATTATTATTTAATAATAAAATTTTGCTACGCGACAATAATTTTTATTAATTCGTCATTTGACTGAATAAAAATGAAATATATACATAATGTGTTGAGGATTAGAAGAATACATTGATTAAACTAGATAAACAATCATAAAATAATCTTCGTAATGAAATTTTCAAATTTTGAATTCCCGGCGACGGGCTCCGAGGCCTAAAAGTGAGTTTTTGCTTTTATAAATAATCGGATTGCAAATTAACTAGGTGTGTTATAACTATGAAAATTAAATATATACGAAAATTAAATATATAAAAAAATTATCATATAAATATTAAAATCGTAAAATTAAACTCATTAGAAAGTGAAGATATAGTCGACGAATCAATAAAAGTAACCCTTCGTGGTATAGATAATTCTGATAACCCAACAAAAGCATTAGGAGTTATCAAACTGACTTTCCCTTTCGATGAATATATAATTCTTCATAAAGCTCATATTATCGCACCTAATCAAACAAACATTCCCTTGGACGGAATATTAGGAAACGATTTCTTAAAATCAAACAAGGCAATAATAGATTACGAAAATAATTACCTACTCGTTAGAGATAAGAGACTAAATATTCTACACCATTATTCTGATAAACAAGTTACGTTAAACCCTAGAACTGAAACAATAGTTTTATTAAATGTCTTAAATCCGGAAATAAAAACAGGAATCTTGCCTGAAACAGAATTACTCCCTGATGTCTATTTGTCGCGAGCCATTACTTCTGTAAATGAAAAATCCCAAGCTTATGCTACAATACTTAATTGTAGTGATAAAGAAGTAAAGTTGACAAATACTAACATAATTCTAGAACCATTCGACGAAACTAAAAGTTTCCTTTATTTTCAAAAAAGTGACAAAATAGATATAACACGTAACGATAGAGTAGTGCAACAACTTCGAGTCGCACATCTTAATAAAGAGGAATCCCATTCTATTATATCACTATGTTCTGAATTTAATCGTGTATTTCATTTAAAAGATGATCCATTATCCAAAACAAACACGATTTCCCACGAGATACCGATAACATCGCAAATCCCCATCTACACTAAGTCATACCGATACCCCGAGGTACATAAAAAAGAAGTTGACAAACAAATTACAGAAATGTTAGACCAAAATATTATAAAACCCTCATCTTCTCCATGGTCAGCTCCACTATGGGTAGTCCCCAAGAAAATGGATGCTTCTGGAACTAAAAAATGGCGGATCGTGATAGACTACCGCAAATTAAATAACGTAACTGTAGGTGACGCATTCCCCTTACCCAACATAAGTGAAATACTAGATCAGCTTGGACATTCAAAATACTTCACAACCATAGATCTCGCTTCAGGATTTCACCAAATTCCAATGAATGACAAAGATTCAGATAAAACGGCATTTTCAACCCCAACGGGTCATTATCAATTTTCACGTATGCCTTTTGGACTAAAAAACGCACCAGCGACTTTTCAACGATTAATGAACAGTGTACTAACTGGATTGCAAGGCATTAAATGTTTTGTGTATCTGGATGATATCGTGATTTTCGCAAATTCTATAACTGACCATACGAACAAACTTCGCGAAATCTTTAAACGACTAGATAAACATAATTTAAAACTACAAGCAGATAAATGCGAGTTTATGCGCCATGAGGTAGCATATTTAGGACACGTCATTACTCAAAACGGCGTCAAACCTGATCCTTCTAAAATATCTTGTATAAAGAATTATCCTAAACCGCAAAACGTTAAAGATATCAAATCATTCCTAGGATTAGTAGGATACTATCGAAAATTTATTCTCAACTTTTCTAAAGTCTCACAAAAACTAACTATCTTATTAAAAAAAGACGTATTATTTAAATGGACAAACGAACAAGAAGACGCTTTTGAGACACTTAAAAACGCATTAATTAACGAACCTATATTTCAATATCCCGACTTTACAATTCCTTTCACCCTAACAACTGACGCTTCAAATTCTGCTATAGGGGCAATCCTATCTCAAGGAACCCTAACCAAAGATCTTCCGATAGCTTATGCTTCTCGCACACTCAACAAAGCAGAAATAAATTATTCCACGACTGAAAAGGAATTACTCGCAATAGTATGGGCATGTCAACATTTTCGTCCATATCTATACGGACGAACTTTCCAAATAATTACCGATCATCGCCCATTAGTCTGGTTAATGAACTGCAAAGATCCAAGTTCACGACTTGTAAGATGGCGTCTCAAACTTGAAGAATTTGATTATACTATTTCATACAAAAAAGGAAAACAAAATTGCAATGCTGATGCATTATCACGAATAAATATAGATCCGATAGCTAACAAATTAGTATTTCTTAATATAACAAAAGATAACCAGATACCCAACAGAGATAAAGAAATCAGTATTCCCAATGACAAAAATAAAATAATTGTACCCAAACATGATCAAATCCATGAAATCTTAAAAGAATATCATGACTCTATTATAGGAGGACATGCAGGTTATAATAGGATGCTAAATAAAATAAAGTTTAAATTTAAATGGCAAAATATGCACAAAGACATCGCAAATTATGTGAAACAATGCGAATCTTGTCAGTCAAACAAAGTATACCGTCAAAAGATTAAGCAACCCATTGAAATAACCACAACTAGCGAATGTGCATTTGAAAAAATCTCATTAGACATAGTAGGACCATTACCCCTAACCGAGGATGGCAATAAATATATCCTAACACTACAAGACGATTTGACAAAGTATACACAAGCATATCCAATACCAAATCATGAAGCCGAAACAATCGCAAGGACATTTACTAGCAATTTCATATGCCAATACGGCGTTCCAAATTCAATTCTTACCGACCAAGGTAAAGAATTTACTTCCAATATTCTAAAAGAAGTCTCAAAATTATTTAAAATACGGCAAATCCAAACTTCAGCATATCACCCAGAATCCAATGGAGCTTTAGAGAGAAGTCATAGTACCCTTAAGGACTATCTCAAGCATTATATTTCTCCAGAACAAACAGATTGGGATCTTTGGATTCCCTTCGCTATATTCAGTTATAATACTACTCCACACACTGCAACGAAGTTCACACCATTCGAATTAATCTTTGGTAATTCACCAAACTTGCCGTCAACCTTAACCAAAACTGAATTCAAATATACTTATGATTCCTTCGCCGATAATTTAAAATTAAAATTATGTAAATCGCGAGAAATGGCTAGAGAAAATTTAATTAAAGCAAAGGCAAAAACAAAAGAAAATTTTAACATTGACAAAAGGTTACGAACATTTAAAGTAGGCGATCAAGTATATCTAACCAATAACGCAACAAGATTAAATAGATCAAAAAAGTTATCACCCAATTTTAATGGACCATACGAAGTTGTAAAAGTAAACAACCCATTAAATATTACAATTAAAATAAAAAACAAAATAATTAAAGTCCATACGGATAGAGTAAAAATAGCTCATTAACGATTCAAATTCATTCAGAACCTACGAAGTTAAGGATGATATTCTCTTTTTATTACTATATATATATTTCATGTATAAATTTTAAGTAGTCCGAGTTATCAAACTTTGAGATGAACCATTCCAAGTAGTCCGAGTTATCAAACTTCGAGATGAACCATTCCAAGTAGTCCGAGTTATCAAACTTCGAGATGAACCATTCCAAGTAGTCCGAGTTATCAAACTTCGAGATGAACCATTCCAAGTAGTCCGAGTTATCAAACCTCGAGATGAACCATTTTAAGTAGTCCGAGTTATCAAACTTCGAGATGAACCATTCCAAGTAGTCCGAGTAATCAAACCTCGAGATGAACCATTCCAAGTAGTCCGAGTAATCAAACCTCGAGATGAACCATTTTAAGTAGTCCGAGTATTCAAACCTCGAGATGAACCATTCAAAAGTAGTCCGAGTAATCAAACTTCGAGATGAACCATTTTAAGTAGTCCGAGTAATCTAAACCTCGAGATGAACCATTTAAAATAATCCGAGTAATATATGACTCGAAGTGATCAATTAAATAGTAACTGAAATCCAAACAATTTCATTGATAAAATATTCAATAAATCATAAAATTCTATAAAATCGATAAAATCTCTAAAAGACAAGAGCAGGATTCTTTCGCTCCTGCAAGATCTAATACTAATTATTACGATAACTGTCGAAAACTTTAATCAAAAATATTTAGCGATTTCCGACAGTCGCGTTCAATATACGTTATCAAGATATTTAAACAACTGTAGGCTAATGACAGCTGCAGTGTATATATATATATGTTTTCACAATGAAATAACTTACCACACACACACAACTCATACATTCACCTACAATTCTAAATTTTGTACATTACAACAGACAAATGGATAACTCGAATTGTGGCACAGATTGACCAGTAATAATAATTGTTATAATTTAATGATATGTTTCAAGAATCAACTAATCAGTCATCACAGGAATCACTCCCTTAAGAAGTGCACGCCTAAATCAAAGTTATTCTTAGACATGTATTATATTTTTCGTAAACAAAACGCCACTCGTATGTTTACTCTTAACGGGGGAGGTGTTATAAATATACAGATATCATTCAAATATTTAATTAAGAGACAACAAATGAAAATAATAAAATAATTACAATAAGTGAATTAGTACATTATTTTTGCTCCTTTATGACAACAACATGAAAAATAATAAAAGAATTTAATGACGAATGTAAAGTTTCGTGTAAAGAACGAGGTTTACTAATTAAATCGTTATAATTAGGAATACTCTCTTTAATGGCTACGGCTAGTCCGGCTGATATTTCTAAATCTCCCGACACACAATGTGCAATGTGATCTTGTCGATCTAAAACGTTGGAGTTTAACTCGCGAAAATTATATTTTAACCGTTTCCGGTTCATATAATGAAACTGAATAAAATCCTGATAGGATTCATCAGAATGTTTTAAGTCCGCAGACGTAAGAAAAATTGAAAAAGTATTTACAGATACTTCAGGAGGATAACGAGAGAGAGCGTCGGCATTAGCATTTAATTTGCCGGGTTTATACACAATCTCGTATTCGAATTCTTCCAGTTTCAAACGCCAACGCATTAGCCTGGAACTGGGATCCTTGTTATTAAACAACCAAGTTAATGGCTTATGATCTGTAACTATCTGAAATTTCCTCCCGTACAAATATGGTCGGAAATGTTTACAAGCCCACACAATGGCTAATAACTCCTTTTCAGTGACTGAATAGTTAGTCTCTGCAGGGTTTAAAGTTCGCGAAGCGAAATAAATAGAAAGATCGTTAGGGATCTTTCCTTGAGAAAGGACCGCTCCTATCGCGTTGTTTGAAGCGTCCGTTGTGACAATAAAAGGGTTTTCGAAATCAGGGTAACTAAGAATTGGAGGAGTAGTTATACTAATTTTCAATTGGGAGAAAGCATTCTCTTCCTTGTCCCTCCATGTGAATGGTACGTCTTTCTTTAATAAGGACGTTAAAGGGCGAGCAATTTTCGCAAAATCAGGAATGAATTTTCGATAGTACCCGACTAATCCTAGAAAGGATCGAATTTGTTGGATGTTCTTTAACATCGGAAAATTTTTGATAGAAACAATTTTATCAGGATCGGGTTTGATGCCGTCCTCTGTAATAATATGGCCTAAATAGCCCACCTCTCTTCGTAAAAAGGCACATTTGTTTGGCTGAAGCTTTAAGTTGTGTTTCGACAATCGCTGGAAAATTTCACGAAGTTTCCTATCGTGAGTTTGTAAGGTGTCAGCGTAAACAACTATATCATCCAAATATACAAAACACTTAATACCTTGAATGCCGGCTAACACGTTATTCATTAACCGTTGGAAGCATGCAGGGGCATTCTTAAGGCCGAAACTCATACGAGTGAATTCAAAATGACCATTTGGGGTAGAAAACGCTGTTTTGGCCGCGTCGGCCGAAGAAATGGGAATTTGATGGTACCCAGACGCGAGGTCTAAGGTGGTGAAATATTTACTATGACCTAACTGGTCGAGAATGTCAGCGATGTTGGGCAAAGGATAAGCATCGCCAACGGTGACGTTGTTCAACTTCCTGTAGTCTATGACTACGCGCCACTTTTTAGCGCCTGAACTGTCGCTACGTTTGGGAACTATCCAAACAGGTGAGGACCAAGGAGAAGTGCTTTCCCGAATTATATCTTGACCTAACATTGTTTGAATTTGGGTTTCGATCTCCTGCTTATGCACCTCCGGAAATCGATAAGATTTAGTAAAAATGGGTACTTGTGACGTAACGGGGATGTTATGGCAAACTGAGTTTGTATGCGTTAACTCGTCACCTTTTAAATGGAATAAATGATTATAAGAATGGCAAAGCTTAAGAATAGACTGTTGCTCTTCTTCATTAAGATGTGCTAAATCCAACTGACTATCGAGAATTACGTTTCATTTCGAATCGTATAGTTGGGGTCGCGATAAAATTTCTTCACCGTCGACTTCATTAAAGGGTTCAAGGGTTACGGAAAGGGGAAAAACTCTTATGTGGGTTTCCGTAGTATTTAAAATAGTCGCTAGTGCTGTAGAATTTGTCACTTTTGTTAAGGCGCGAGACAAGAATACGCCGGGAAGTATGGGGTGATCGGGAATAATTCCGACTTGAATTTCGGGATTTAAAACGTTAAGTGAAACTAACGTTTCAGTACGAGGTTCTAATATTACGAAAGGTTCATGACCACGGTCTAAAAGGGGATACTTAAGTCCGTATAAATTAAGGACGTTTTCTTTATAATCTATCACTATACCGTGTTTTGTTAAGAAGTCATTACCAAGGATTCCATCTAATGGTAAATTAGAAACGGATTTAGAAATTACATAAAAATGATGTTTTATCTCCGGCTTTCCGGGGAGTAAAAGTGTAAGAAAGGTAGAACCTAAGGTTCTAGGTGGGGTAGAGGATTTAGTGATACCCATTATGGTCACCGTGTCCTCTGGATCCAACTGAAAATCTTGGATCGATTCGGGGCTTACCAAGGAGACGCCCGCGCCCGAGTCGATTAAGAATCGTAAAGAACGTTTAGGGTTATTTAAACATTGAATTATTATAAAAGTTCCCGTGGGGGCGATTGAATGGATTCTGCCGATAGGTCTAAAGTTTTGTTCCTTCGCCTGGCAATTGGTTTGGGAACACTGAAGTTTAAATGGTTAACTCTCGCATTGCGTTTTAACTGGTTTTCGCTACGGAGTTTACAATTTTCAAGTAAATGACCTTCATCTTTGCAATAATTACAAAAGGTGTTCTTACTGTAAGGGTTCCTAACTAAATTAGAGTTATTAGGATTAGGATTAAACCGTTGGTTAGAATTTTTAGTAAAAGAATTATGATTAGAATTTTTACTAAAAGAATTATTATAAGAATGTTGATTGGAATCATTAAAATTCTTATTAAAAGTGTTAGAATTAGGGCGTTGATTTGCATTATTATAATTCTTATTGAAAGGGTTAGAAGTAGGGCGTTGATTTTCATCACGCGGTGAATAATTATTTGAAAAGGGTTTATGAAAGTTCGAATTAGGGTTTACATGGTTATAATTTGGTTTTCTATCAGGTGTATGATATTTCTCAGGCCACCTCTCTTCCTCGTCTAAAAGATTGAAAATGTCTTCTAACGACATTGGTTTACCATTAAATATTCTCCTCCCTATCTGGGGTTCAAGTCCAGTAAGGATAGAATTTACGGCTGTCTCTTCGAGCTGTGCCAATCGACCGGGTGCAAGCGTATCATCCGGGATAGCATCCTTCGCTTTATTTAAAAGGGTTTGAACGCGGATCGCGAAGTCGCGAGCATTTTCTCTAGAATTTTGGCTTACGCCATGAAGTTTGTTACGGAGTTCAACGGGATTAACCTTCCGCTGGTACGTCGAAATTAAAAAGGTTTTAATCTCCTCATACGTCGTAAATTTTGAAATTTGAAGTTTCGCATCTCCCGTGATGGCTAACTTTATGTGACGTATGAGTCGAGGTAATAAATCTGGCGGGCAGCTTGAAATTGCCTCGTCACAGTAAAAGGTGAAATCGTTCAGATCTCCAGTTTTGGGATCGAACGTGCATGGAATGAAACGGATAAATTCCTCAATCGACATTGTAAAGGATGCGATTGAAGGTACAGATTCCTTCGAAATTAAAGGTAAAGGGTTGGGGTTGTTAGAAATTAAAGGGGCAGGAATTGAAATATCGAAAAATAAAGGTGAAGGGTTTGAGCGTGTATGTGCAACTCTGACAGACATAAAAGGACTCACAGTTTGTTTGGAAGATCAAATTGCTCGAAAAGCGGCGATCTCTCAGCTCACGCAGTTATACTGGTGAGGCTCCAGACTCAAGACTAGGCAGCTCGTACGTGGGTGTTCGTGTGGCTGGACGTCGAAAGCTCTGTTTTAAGGTCGTTGACCTCCTTCCTTCCTGGATCTCCTGAATTCGTCGTCTTCGAAAAGTCAAAACAATCAATTAACTAACTAACTCTCGCCGTGTAGATTCGTGATCAACGCGCTTGCGGCGGGCCGCTTGACGTATCCGACAGAATGCTACCGACTGCGCCAAAAATATCATGTTAGGAATGACATTATTAATATAGGCGAGAGGTAGGTTGTAAAAGTGTTTATTCCGAAGTTAAAATGATACAAAATTCGCTCGTGGACTGGTTGACGAAGCTAAGACTCGCAGACGGTCTTGACTCCGGACTCCTCCTGGACGTGGACTGGTTCTTGAAGAGGGAGAGGTCTTCCCATTCAGAAGTTCTTGATGGGACGAAGGAGAATCCTCCCTATCAGAAGTTCTTGATGTGACGAAGGAGATTCCTCCCTAGTTGGATTCCCAACGAGAAGTGAAGTGTAGAGGGAGAGTTCCTCCCGGCTTGGATTCCCAAGAAAGAGTGATTTGAGCCGGCCGTGACCCTCCTTATATAGTAGTCGAGGCACGTGCCGGACGCACTTGGTTGGTGGGGGAAAGTCCTTCTGTGATTGGGTGAATCACAGAAGGACTGTGAATCATCTCATGCGGGGCCGATCGAGCGTAAGTTAATGAGCGACGCGGGCGTATTAGGGTCGCGCGCGCAATTAGTCGCGACAGCATATAAATCATTAAAACATTTTAAATCTTTACGATAAAAAAAAGAAGAAATATAAACACTCACCTAAAAAAAACTAATTTATTTGCATTAGGTAAACTGAAAACGTTCGAAGAATATGCATAAAAAATATAAACAAGATCGGGATTTTTTTTTATCTTGGCCACATGTGGCAATTACGCATGTAGGATTGGGGACAGACCCGAATTATATTCGTATAATAAAGTTAACGAAAATTTAACAGATGTCACTGTAAATCATAAATATAATAATATAATTTTCGATCTCGACCTAAACACATGTAAGGGTGAGGACAGTCTCGAATTAACTCTATATGGAAACTGGCCAAATCCCTTCGAGTCAAACGCGAATCGATCCCGCCCATCAAAAGGCCTGACGGCTCTTCCGCCGTTTCGCCGGCAGATAAGGCGGAGGCGTTCGCCGACGGACTCGAGGAACAGTTCAGCCCCACCGACAATACGCGAACATCGCCTTGATCGACAAGCTGACCGACGAGACCAGAATAACCCTAAGTGCGCCGACCGAAGAAAGGCTGGAGCAGACTAATCAGACGGAGATAAGCTCGTATATAGCGCGCACAAAAATTGGCAAAGCCCCTGGACCGGATGAGGTAACGGCGAGGGCGCTGAAGCTCCTTCCGGAGCGAGGCATCCTCGCCCTCACACATTTAATAAACCACACGCTAACTCTTAAATATTTCCCACAGAAATGGAAGGAAGCAAGAGGGGTCCTGATCCGCAAACCGAAGACAGGAGGAACCAACACCTCGGACTACAGACCGATCAGCCTGCTCTCGGTGGTGGGCAAAATATGTGAACGAGTCATGGAATCGAGACTCCGAGATAGCGCTGACAAAAACTCCATCATCCCGAAGGAACAACACGGCTTTCGACCCAGACACTCGTCGGTCCATCAACTGATGAGAGTCGTGGAGAGAATCAACAGGGGGTTTTCGTTAAAACAGTCGACGGGTGCAATTTTTCTCGACGTCGCCAAGGCTTTCGATAAAGTATGGCACGTAGGTCTGTTGCACAAATTGTCCAAGAACGGAGTTCCGCTGCCGATGTGTCAGTTGCTCGACTCCTACTTGAAGGACAGGCACTTCAGAGTCAGGACGGAGGGAGAGATGTCCGGAACGAGACCGATCGCCGCCGGAGTGCCACAGGGCTCGATATTGGGACCGCTGCTCTTCACTTGCTATACGGCCGATATCCCAGTGCCAGAGGACCGGAGGGCACTAATTGCGCTCTACGCTGACGACACAGCGATAACATTCACGTCGATCAGCCCAGATCTTATCGCCTCGAAACTACAACTGTTCACCCGGAAGCTCGAGGGGTGGTTCAGCGACTGGAGGATATCGATAAACCCAAAGAAGAGTGCTGCGGTCCTCTTCACTAAAAGGAAAGGACGACGAGCCGAGACCCCGCGTCCCATTAAGATGTTCGGAGAAGAGATACCGTGGGTGAATCAGACCCGTTATCTGGGCCTCACGCTCGATAAACAACTAACGTGGAAGCCCCACGTCGAAAGCGTCCGAAAAAAAGCCAGAAGAGGCATGGCGGCGCTGCGATACAACTATAAATATTTATTATCTTAGACACCACAGAGGCCATTAATCTACATGAAAAGACATTCGAATTGAAATATGGAATGAATTCAACAGAAATGGCTAATTCGTCTATCAACCCCAAATATAGATCTGTTTTGTATTGGTACACAACATGGAGATCTACACATTTGGGTCCACGTTCTGGAACTACATTGAAGGTACTTATTGTTAAATATTATAAATATTATAAAACAATATTAACAAAAACTCAAGGAGTTCCTGGCGAAGGATCTCCATTTCCTCCCTGAGGTTCGTCAAGTCTGAGGCATGCTCACTTACTTGAGTGAACTCCATGCTTAGGGAGTCCACGTCAAAGATTGGCTCCGCCATGACAGAGCCGGTCGGAAGACCGATGAGTCAGCGGGGGAAAACGAAAAAAGGGGGCCAAAAAGTACCCCAAGAATTTGTTTTTCACTGTAACTTTTTAACTACTACCTTTAAAGAAGATATCAAACAATTTTTCATAAATAAAAACGTTACCCCCAAAGCGGGGAAGCCCGCGCGTCTCGCATATTCATACGCCACATAATATTACATGCAACATTTAAAGAAACATCAAAGTAGTATTTTATTTCTTACCTCGCTGAAGCTGCCTGTCGCTAGGTGGTTATGTGTAATACCTAATGATATAAAAATATATGGCAACACATTAAAAGAAATATGTATTTTATTTAAGACGATAGAGATTTATACGTACAATTTATTACGAAGCCGATTCAGCGGGACGTCTTTTTTATCAGCAATTTGATCTTCTTCTTTAATGTATTCCGATATGATTTTACTGAAATGACATATTTTAAAAAATATTTTTGGGATAAGTTCGAAACTATTTTTTCAAGATTTTCTTTTAGGAATAACCACATGAAACTGAATGTTTTATTTATTTATTTTTGCTTCAATAAATCCAGTTGTCCAATCTATAAAAAACTACTTAACATTTTCAATTCATTTGAAAATAGGTTTACAACTTGACTAAATATTTCCAGAAGAAAACATTTTTAATTATTTATTAGATTTACAACGTTAGATTTTATCGTTATATTGAAACTTAGATATTTAATAATAAATCTAAATATTGTATATCATTTATGAATATGTTTAAAACTTGGCTAGATGATAATAAATTAAAAATTGTACTATGAAATTTCAATACAGCGAAGCTCACGGAACCAATGAATAAATTTTGGTGTACTGAAAATTCGTTATATTGAATGTAAGGAAGATGATATATTTTAATTTTATTTTTAATTACCATATTACTACAGCATCAAAATAACCTCTTATAAGGTTGACAGATCGTTTTTTGTCCTTGTTTAAGGAAAATGTTTGAAACACAATAAAATTTGTGAAAAAAATGTTTTATAAAAAAAGTTTGAGGGTCAGCGAAACACATGTAATGTCGCTTTTGAACACATCTGGCACACGCCAAGTCAATGATGAACTGAATGTGGAGAAATATTGTGTAAAGTTGCAACGTCATTCTTAAATTCGGATCAAAATATTTCGTTATAATGAAAACATTTTGTATGCAAGTTTTTAGGGGACAAATTAAAGAGATTTCGTTGTATTATTTTTTAAAATAGGTTTGTAACTTTACTAAATATTAATAAAACAAAAAATATCAAAATGTTTTCAACATAAAAAATATTATTGAAACGTAACATTTTGTATCATTTAAAAGTAGGTTTACAGTGTTAAACCCTTAATCCGCAATGCAGAGTGGCAACACTGGCGGGCGTGCATTGCGATCGTGGGTTAGAGGGTGGGAGATCCAACGGCGCCCGCCATTCCAGACGGACGTGTGACCGGAGCTCAAGCGACTACTACTACTACACATACATATATAAACAGAAAACTCTGTGTAACAATTCAGAAGTGGGATCGGGCTGATCGTGCTGATCGTGCTACTCGCGTGTGCTGAGAACCGGCTGCGAAAGTCTAACGGCGCATTTTGAATCTCGCGTGCTTTGTTGCTAACGACGCCACAACAAACAAGATGGCCGCCAACAAAGAAAACGTAAACAACGCCGCCGACGGAAGTAGCGGCCTGGGAGGAAGAGAAGCTCCCGGAACTAGCGGCGATGCGAGGAGGGGCGATCTTATTGAAAGGGGCGACCACGGAACTAGCGGTGATCTTGGCGGAAGGGGTGGCCCCGGAGTACAAGTAAGTCCTAATAAATCGTTGAATAGGGCTGTTAGCAGGTTCGTCCGCGAAGACATCGCGGCGGAAATTCGGGCGGGAAGCATGTCGGGAGATGAGGTCGACGCGTTGCAGATGCTCGAAGACCGGATAGTGCGCCGCCTCGAAGCTATCATTCGGCGGTCCGGAATCCCAGGTGCTTAGCGGTCCGGCGCAGGAAGTTATCCAGGCCTCCTCAATCGCGGGGCCCGGCATCGCAGGTTTCCGAGCGCCTATCGACATTGTGAAGCCGTTCGACCCGGACAACAAAAGCCTGCAGGTGGACCAGTGGATAGCGATGGTCGAGCAGATGGCCCTGGCGCATAATTGGACTGATTACGAAAAATCCTGCTTAATGCAGATGAAGTTGAAAGGGGCGGCCGAAGAATGGTATAGTCATCTTACGAAGTATAACCTCACTTGGGAAGAGTGGAAGACCAGCTTGCGGCGTACCTTCCCAAGGAGAGATGGCTTCGCGGCGACGTTGTTTCAAGTGATTACGACGAAAAAGAAGGATGACGACTTATTATAGGGAGAAGCTGGCGATGTGCAAGCGCTGCGACTTGACTGGCGCTAAGGCAGTGTCATGCATAATATTTGGATTGCCTGACGAGCTGCACGCTAACGCCTATGCCTGCGTCAGCGAGGACCCTGAAGATTTGTATAACAGGCTGCTGAGTGGTCTCGACGACTATAAGTCGCCGAAGTTCGTGGCCACTTATGCATCACGGTCGTCCAGTTCTTCCGGAGAGAGGAAACTCACTAAGGCGAGGACCATCAGGGCGAGGAGTTATCACTCCAAGCCGAAGCGAGCGAGGGCGGAGCCCGCAGCTGAGGAAGTCGAGGCGACGACTGAAAAGCGACTGGTCAGGTGCTACAATTGCCAGCAGTATGGCAATCACTTCAGCCGAGACTGCCTGAAACCTCGGATGCAACGGTGCATGCTGTGCGGCAAAGGCGGACACACCCATCGGCAATGTAGGGTAAGGAATGTTTTAACTAAACGGCGGCGAGACCCTAAGGAGAGGCGCACCGTCGATGTTAAACTGGTGAGTACTGATTTAGACCTTATATACAGAAAGAAGGGATGCGTGAATGGGAATGAAGTCAAAGTTTATATAGACACTGGATGTCAGCATAATTTGTTATCAGCGAATTGTGCCAATCGCTTGAAGCTGCAAACGGTACCACAGCTGACTCTCCTCAGAGGATTTGGTGGCGGAATTGGGAAAGCTGACAGCGTATCTACGTTTACTTTAACAATTGACGATATAGACTTGAGCATTGAGGCGTTGGTGACGCAATGCAATATTTCTAATGCGGATCTGATTATAGGTCAACCGGCGCTAGGGGAAGAAGGAGTATCACTGGTGGTACAGGGCGGCAAGGCGCTGCTGCTCAAGGAGGACGTCTCGAACATGCTGAAGAGGAGCTTGTTGGAGCCCGAGGACGTGAGACACAGGGTCCTCTTGTCAGAAGATGTGACGATACCGAACGGAGTGACCGAAATAGTAAACGTCATCATCGATGGGGCTCAGCCAGGCGAAGATTACGAGATGAGCGCGAAAGTGTTCGAAGACGGCAGATCCTCAGTAGCCATCCCCAGTGGTATTCTACAGGCGGCGGAGAGAATAGGAGTGAAAGTCACCAACCTGGGCAGTGGAGAACTTAACTGGAAAGCAGGAAAATTGGTGGCGAGGGCGACCAGGTGCAGAGCTATACAACTAAAGGAGCCTTTGTTAGCTAAGACCACAACAACTGTAAGTACCATCATATCACTTAATAATTCGGACTTGGATGTGGGAAATATCGAGAATGAGGACATGGTGAAACTAGTCGACCTTCTCAAGGATAAGCTGAGCTGTTTCTCTTCCAGCGAGAGTGATTTAGGTTTGACTCACTTAGGCGAAATGGAAATTAAACTCACTAACGAGACGCCGGTGTATTATCGACCATACCGTCTATCTTATGTGGAAAGACAGAGAGTTAGAGAAAAGGTTAAAGGATTATTAGATAGTGGAGTCATTAGGGAGTCCCAGTCAAACTACGCGAGTCCGATTGTATTGATTAACAAAAAGGATGGTGGTATTAGGTTATGTGTGGACTATAGGGCGTTAAATGCAGCAACAGTAAAGGACAGGTATCCATTGCCATTGATTTCGGATCATTTAGATAGATTAAATGGAAAGATCTATTTCACAACATTGGACATGGCGCAGGGATATCATCAGGTTCCGATGCATCCCGATTCGGTCCACAAAACGGCATTTATCACTCCGGACGGGCAATATGAGTACTTGCGTGTTCCGTTTGGTTTGGCAAATTCGCCGGCGGTGTTTCAGAGGATTGTGAATAACATGCTTGGTGGAATGCAGCATGAGGAGATTCTGGCTTATATGGATGATCTGCTAATTCCTTCATCGACAGTAGCAGAAGGATTGATTTTGTTGGAGCGGGTGTTGACACTGGTAGAACGGGCAGGTTTTAAGCTGAACATAGCAAAATGTTCTTTCCTGAAAAGTTCTATTTCTTATCTAGGACATGAGATAAGCGGCGAGGGAATAAGACCTGGCGAGAGGAAAACCAAAGCAGTTTCTGATTTTCCTACCCCGACCAATGTTCATACGGTGAGACAATTTATCGATTTGGCGAGTTACTTTCGCAAATTTGTTAAGAACTTTGCGATTATAGCGAGGCCTCTTACTCAACTCACAGCCAAGGATGTCGACTGGCAATGGAGCGAGGTTCAACAGAATGCATTCGATGAGCTGAAACGCCAGTTAGCAGACAGACCAATTTTGGGCGTCATATTGCAGTACATCTGTAACTGAGTTACATACAGATGCAAGTAAATTGGGTCTTGGCGGTATTCTTCTACAGGCGCAGGCAACGGGCGAATTGAAAGTAATTTCATATTTCAGCCGAGCGACAACAAAAGCGGAGTCAATGTATCATAGCTATGAGTTAGAGACATTAGCTGTAGTCGAATCGGTGAAGAGATTTCGAGTATATCTGTTGGGAGTTCATTTTAAAGTTGTAACTGATTGCTCAGCAGTTAGGGCAACATTGCTGAAACGAGATTTAGTACCTCGTATAGCACGGTGGTGGCTCACCATACAGGAGTACGATATGGAGGTAGAATATCGTCCTGGTGAAAAGATGCAGCATGTGGATGCTTTAAGTCGAAACCCAGTAACAGTCAATTTGATTGACGGGACCGAGGCGGACTGGTTTATGTTAGTACAGTTACAGGATGAGAAAGCTCAAAGGATTCTTAAGAGCATTAGAGAATCGACAAGCTGATGCAGATATTAGGGCACATTTTGCAGTGAATGAGGGGCGCTTATATCGCAAGACTGCGCTAGGAGATCGTCTATATGTTCCGGCGATGGCTAAATTTAATCTATTGCGTAAGCATCACGACGAGATCGGACACCCTGGGTTCGAAAGGTGTCTTTCACTGATTGGGAAAACTTATTGGTTCCCTAAGATGAGAAAATTCGTACATAAGTATACGAAGGCGTGTTTAAACTGCGCGTATGCTAAGGGTGACTATGGACGCAGGGAAGGATTTCTACATTCTTATGAGAAACAAGCGGTTCCTTTTGATACGGTGCATATAGATCACTTAGGGCCTTTTGTTAAAAGCGTGAAACGGAATAGCTATTTATTAATGGTAGTAGATGGCTTTACTAAGTATACCATTGTGAAACCTACTCGCACGCTGAGCTCGATGGAAGCGATAGAAAACCTTAGATGGGTATTTGGTGAATTTGGATATCCGCGGCGTATAGTTTCGGATCAAGGTTTGGCATTCACTAGTAGGGCATTTACTGTTTTCTTACAGGACAAAGGGATTAAGCATGTCATGAATGCAATAGCAACCCCGAGAGCCAATGGTCAGGTGGAAAGACCCAATCGTACAATAATCGAGGCAATTACGGCAAGTGCGGTTGCTGAGGCGAGATGGGACGAGCAACTTCCTGAAATAGTATGGGGTATTAATCATACCACTAATTCTAGCACTAGGTTTTCACCGGCGGATTTGATGTTTTCTTATCAAAGCGGGCGGATGGCAGAGTTGTCCACAGGGGATCATACTGCCGAGGCGGGGCGAGATCGGTTGCAGGCGAGACGGAGGAAAGCAGCTGAAACACTACAGCGCATAGCAGCACGAATGAAGGCTAGGTTTGATAAACGACGAAAGGTAGCTACTAAACATAAGGTCGGAGATCTAGTCCTATGGCGCCAAGCTGCTACAGCTCCTGGTGAGAAAGGTATTAATCGGAAGGTGGCAAATAAATACGATGGTCCATACAAAATTTTCAAAGAGCTAGGTAATGATAGGTATCAGATTATTTCGCTTAAGGGTGTTAGGGGATATAAACGGTTTAAAGCGACCGTAGCGGTCGATGCCTTGCGGCGTTATCAAAGCGGAGCATTTCATGCGGGTGATTCGTCAGGGGGAGACTCGGATGACTCTGAAAACAACCGAGCCGGACGACAAGATTTGATTGATCTATTAGAAAGTTGAATAGGTTTATTTTAATAAGTTAAGATGTATCAAACGGGTTTTTGGGTGGGTGAGATTTGTTCAATCTTAGAATAGGTTTAGGGGGTGATGAATCTAATAGCTAAAGATTTATATCAGATAGGTGAATTTAATTTGTTGGATTTGGTTAATTTTAGAACAGGTTTAGGTGACAAGTCTGATAACTGGCGATTTGATTGGTCTGACGGTTAAAATGGTTTATGTTGTGACAAATCTGATAACTTAAGATCTATCAAGTTGGTGGATTTGATTTGTTCAATTTTATGACGGGTTTAGGGGGTGACGAATCTAATGCCTAAATATTTGATTGATCTGTGAGAGTTAAAAGGTTTTATGTTGTGACAAATCTGGTGGCTTAAGATCTATCAAGTAGGCGGCTGAGATTTGTTTTAATCTCATGGTGGGTTTAGGAGGTGACGAATCAGATAAATAAAGATTTATCAATTAGTTGGGTTAAAATTGTTGATCAATAGACAGATTTAGTTGGTGGGTAATCTGAAATTAGGATCTATCAATTAGGCGGGTGAGTTTTATCGATCTAGGGACAGATTTAGTTGGTGGGTAATCTAGTAACTCTAAGATCATTCGAACGAGTGAAGTATTAAGTAACTTAACTGAAAAAAAAAAAAAAAATGACGGCTAGGCGAATTCTGTTAATGAGGACATTAATTGTTTCAGGATGGCCGATTGTTAAACCCTTAATCCGCAATGCAGAGTGGCAACACTGGCGGGCGTGCATTGCGATCGTGGGTTAGAGGGTGGGAGATCCAACGGCGCCCGCCATTCCAGACGGACGTGTGACCGGAGCTCAAGCGACTACTACTACTACACATACATATATAAACAGAAAACTCTGTGTAACAACAGTTTAATAAATAATAATAATAAATAGCATCGGCTACACATCCGCTCAATTTATAACTGATATGAAAAAATATTTTGTTACACCTTACTAACGCAACAACACAATCGATCATATATAGTTGGTGCAATGCGAGTGATTATAAGTCATTGATTGTGTTTTAGCGTATTTTAGGTGTTTGTGTGCCAGTTTTAACGCTGCATAACACAATTTTATCATAAATTTAAATTTTCGTTATAAAAAAGTTTTTTGGTGACACCATAAGTTACTTTATAATTTAAAAAAAATATTTCTATGTTTTGTGTGTAAATATAAAAGTCAGTTTTTAATTACATTTACTAATTAGAAAGAAACAATAAACTAAAAATATCAAGCACCTAATCTGTTTCTTGTTAGACCAAAAGTGCGCTTTAAAATCATTAATAATTTTGAAACTTTTGTCTTTTTTGATTAAAAAATATTTTGATTTACATATTTTTTAAAGTAAATGTTTTTCTGCGCAGCATTATATATTTTAATAATTAATGAGTGTAAAAAGTTTCCACTATATTTAAAATCAATAATAAACTAAAGATATTTAAAATCTATAATAAATTATTAACACTTTATCTACCGCTCACGCCAATTGGCGTCCTGAGTGTGCCGAAAGTTAAACACCGCAGACGCCAATTGGCGTCCTGTGTATGTGATCGTTTCCATGTCAAATTAAAAATATATGTTTAGTGTTTTATTTGATTTTTTTAAAGAGATGACTAAATAAATGTATGAATTTTCATTTTATTTTGAATATTTTTTTTTAAATTATATTTAGACAAATGCGAAGGTTTTTAAATATATTTTGTATTTTTTTCGTCCGGCAGTTTTACTACCAGACAAACTAATGTATCTTTTGATGCGGTCCGAATATTTTAGTAAATTTTACTAGACATGTTATAAATGTATCAATGCATCAATTCAAGTCATTATTAAGTGGTTCTCAACATGTGGTTCGCCGGAAATAGAAATGAATTAATACATTTCCTTATTATTAGACTTTAACATTGATTGTTAATTTTAAAATTATAAAAACAAGTTATGTAGGAATTTAAATAAAAATAATTTAAATTCAATTAACGAGCGGTTCTCAAACTTTTTCAAATTTCTAAAAACTTTTTTCCAGCACACTTTTTCTTGGACAGTGTAAACAAAGAAAAATATGATATTTTATACACAAATATATAAATATGTATATTTAAAAATATTTTATTAGGTAAATGGGTTTATTTAGAAATGAAGTCAAATTACATAAAATAAAAAATGCGATGTACATATATAAAAAGTACAAGACACTAAAAATTTATCATATCATTAACCATTAGATAGTATTGGATTACTTAGAATCTCAAGATTGTCAGATTAGTAAGATTCTATTGTTTTTTTTTCTATCCTGTTATAAGGAATTTCCAAAATGTTTTTTGTGAGTAAATATTATCTCCCGTCAGAAATTACTGGCTTACTGGAAATACCGAATCTCAGTGACGCATTTTTTTAGAAAGTGGGAATTTTTTCGAGTTATTATTTTTAAATTATTAGCACGATACACATAAAAGCTTATGGCTAAGAATTTAGTTTTGGTTATAATATCGTGTTAAGCGCATCTGGTTTTCGTGTGCTCGAGTGAATATTCGAAAAATGTTACGAACTGTTTATAAAACATAGTTATTTAGTTATATACGAGTGGAGAATCTACGTAAAAATAATTACAGTGTATGTTATTTAATATAGTGCTAAATATATATAGATATTCCAAGTGACAATTAAAATTATAGTGATAGTGATTCAGAGTCCTCTGTTCATGAAAGAAATCGTCCACGTGTTATGATGCTCATAAGCGATCAGCAAGATGAACAAGAAAAATACTTAGAAGACACTTTACAAGACAAAATACTTTATTGGAGATGACTTGTTCCCCATTATTGCAGAAGAAACAAATAGATACCATAATCAACACTTTAACAGATACAAACCGCAAATAAAATCTAAAAAATGGGTGGATGCAATTGAACCAGAATTAAAAAATTGATTTAAGTTGATATTGCTAATGGGCCTGGTAAAAAATACTCATTGCACCTGTATTGGTCAATAAATCCACTAATAGAAACCCCGATATTTACAAAAACCGTGAGTAGAAAAAGGTTTTATCAAATATTGCGTTACCTGCATTTTTTCAATAATGAAAATGTTTCTGATAATGTAGGATGACTATTCAAAGTATAATAAATAATTGATTATTTCTCCGAAAGATTCCAAAATATGTACAAACCAAGCCAAAACATATCTATGGATAAGGTTATGATCCCATGGTGTGGAAGATTAAATTTTCGCGTATACAACTACAGTAAGCTCACAAAGTACGGTATAGTAATAAGAATGGTATGTGAATTAGTGTCAGGATACAAATCGTAATTCAAAATATATTTAGGACCTGGAATTTCATTTCCACTTTTGTAGATAATCATTTGCACAAAATATCACAATACGAAAGAAAAGTGTGCTTGAAAAAAGTTTCTACAAATTTGAAAAAGTTTGAGAACCGCTAGTTGACTCAATTTTAATTTTTTTTTTTTTGGATTTCAAGGTATTCGTTTTTATAATTTTAAAATCAAGATAATCATTTTAAAAATCTAATAATAAGGAAATTTAATAATTAATTTTTATTTCCGGCGAACCACATGTTGAGAACCACTTAATAATGACTTGAATTGATGCATTGATACATTTATAACATGTCTAGAAAAATTCAACGAAATATTCTGACCGTATCAAAAGATACTTAAATTTAAATAAAAAAGGTAAAATTCGCGAAGATTTGCGAAAAGGTGCCGGTATTTAGCGTAAGTCTGGTAGTGAAACTGCCGGTCGGTAAAGTGTTAATATTTAAAATCCATAATAAAATAGAAAATATTTTTAATGTTGAAAAAAATATTTTGAATAAATCTTGAAATTTTATTCTGAAACATTATAATTTAAAAAATATTTAAATTAGTGTTATACATTTTTGTGTAGTTTACTTTCAAAGGCGTCAGTAAGAGGGATTTTTGCAATACTGTACGCTTAGTAGTTGGTTGGTAATGAATAGTACTTATTTTGAAACTTTGCCCCTTTTTATTGAAAATATTTTTTAAAGCAAAGTTTTAAAAATTCTCTAAAAACTAAAACTTTAAATTGCCAACGTTCGCCAAAATTTAGGTACATATTTTTTCTGTATAGAGAAGCTAATACATGTTCACATTATTTATATTATATTTTAAATCTATAAACTAAAAAAATATTTTAAAAAACATTTTTTTTAGTATTTTATGATTTTTATACATATTTTAATATATGTTATACAATTTAAATCGTTAAAATCAATTTCGTTCGTTAAAATCAATTTAGTTCGTTCTCAAGCGCGGGACTTCCCAAATTTGCTTACATCTGACAGCTGTCACATCTGGTAAGCGCTCGCTATGCCGCTGCACCCGCTGCGAATTATGTTGTAATCGCGGTATGCCAGTAAGTGTTTAGTTATAAATGAATAATATAACACGGTTATTCTAACAAAATTACTATTGACTTTCCAGGATCTAATATTAAAAGACAAACAGCGGTGATTTGGCAATTAAAGGTATACATACCGAAGTTAATTAAACACATTACAATGCTAGTAATAATCAAAAATATATGACATATTGTGACAATTTTGTAGAAGATGAAAAGATGCCAATCTACGTGTTTAATCCTCTACAGTACATCCATCAATTGTGTTCTTTGGTTGTCGTTTGAATTTAATTTATGGATTATATTAGTAGTAATAATGTGTTCAATGTTTACTCTTGATAGGAGTCTTATTGTTTTTTAATTATTTTTCAGAAGCAATGATGGAACAATTTGATGACCTATATGGCTACAACGTAGAATTGGTATATATAAACAAAGAGTTAATCTTCTCATGTTGAAGTCACTGTCAGCAAGTATTATCTTTTTATAAAAAACATACTACATAAGTTTGATGTAACTGAATATCTTAAATTTGGCTATTCAGAAAGAGGAATGATGGCACAGAACAAAAATTGTATCTATTTTGCCACATCGGAATTAAAAATAACCCACTCTTAGATATTTTGGCTATCGATTATTCCAGGTATGCAATCACATATTTATAATCATTGTAAAATGTCGTTTATTAGATAACATCCAAGAAACTACACATTTATAAGCTGTCCGACAGCGCCGATTTGATCGACATTAACTTTCAATCCTCACATACTAAGGATATATTACACGTTCATGTTTAAAACATAACTGGTTAATTTAAAATTCTTAAAATCTAACGTATATGTGTATTAAATCGGAAAGCAATGATAATGTTTATGTAATATAAAAGTAAAACTCACTTTTCGGCCTCGGAGCCCGGCGACGGGATTTCAAAATTTGAAGATTTCATTACAAAGATTGTTTTATGATCGTTTATCTAATTTAATCAATGTATTCTTCTTATCCTCAACACATTATGTATATATTTAATTTTCATAGTTATAACACACCTAGTTAATTTGCAATCCGATTATTTATAAAAGCAAAAACTCACTTTTAGGCCTCGGAGCCCGTCGCCGGGAATTCAAAATTTGAAAATTTCATTACGAAGATTATTTTATGATTGTTTATCTAGTTTAATCAATGTATTCTTCTAATCCTCAACACATTATGTATATATTTCATTTTTATTCAGTCAAATGACGAATTAATGAAAATTATTGTCGCGTAGCAAAATTTTATTATTAAATAATAATTATTTAAAAGTGTTGTCACGGTACTGTCTATTTGAATTTGAATGCTTATTTTTCATTGGTCGACGCTATTTGAATATTTGAATGCTTATTTTTGATTGGTCGAAACAACAGAACGCATTACCGGCGGCTGGCTCGAAAATCAATCGGAACAAATTCAATTTTAATTTTTATTATTATTTATTATTATAATTAAATATATTTCCTTTGTTTACGTGTATTGTTACACACCGTTCATACAAAGCGTTACGATTTATAGAGTATAGAATTGAACGGAGAATGTCTCGTTTAAAGTTATGCGCGTCCGGAAGCGACGGCTTAGAACAATTATATATAATATAAATATATATATATATATAAGATATATATATGATTTCAACTTTGCTATATGTAGTAATATATATATATATATATATATATATATATATATATACTTATATTTACATACTTATTATTATTTACATACATCCAATGTATAAATGTTACAGTGAATGTGTAATTTTTCAAAGTCATATTTTACTAGGAAAATTCAAATATATTTTCACCAGTAAATATATATTTCTACTAGCGAAAATATAATTTAAGGCGCTAATATTCTGCTCTAAGATGTCTATAAGCTTAATTTGACAGTTGCGAAACGTCCATTTGCTGTTCAAACCCAAACCTAGCCTAATGAAAGTTATTATTAGATCTAGTCCAAACTACAAACTAAGCCAAATCATCTCTCAGGTAAAAATAAGCTCATATTGCTCCATAATTTGTCTGCATTTATATATTACACTATGTTTTAAAAATATGATAGCTATCCTTACCGATATTACTATGGACTTCTAATATAAGAGGGCTGATCAAAATATATTCAAACCGAATTTTAGTCAATAGGAGAGTGCAAAAAAATTATCACTTCTCAGAAGGCAAAAATACACGTCAAAAGCAATAAAATCGTGTCGGCGCCGTCGCAGTGGGAATACTCGGTAACGAGCGTTCCCACTTCCTAAATAAATTAATAAAATAAATAAAAGCAGAGTTAACCTTTCCCTTACTGTGATATGTATTTACTGGTATTCGACACTAAAAATGTGAATATCTATATGAAAAATAATAGATATGCGGTTCAGAATTTATGTATTCCTCCGTTATATTATTATGAAGTACATCCAATTATAATAATATGTAATTATTTATCTGGAGTGACGGAAAAAAATGATTTGTCGAAAAATCGGGTGTAGAGCAGGGGCGTATATTCAGGGTGTGCTAGGTGTGCGGCGCACACCCGCAAAACCATCTAAAATATAAATTTAGAAATTTAGAAAATTTAGGGCATAAAGCGACATCATTTTGCATACAGTAGTATGCAAAATTATAAAATTTTAATATGCAGTGTATAGTATGCATTGGTATTTGTCAGTCGCTCTAAAAGTTTCCGCGCGACCGACACGCAATGTATTAATCATGTGGCGCGCCGACCTTGAATGCGGCGTTGAAGATATTTTGAATAATCCATTTTCAAAAAGAAGTTATGAAATTAAATTGAAGATCATCAAAATTGGCAAACCACGTCCACCTCTTCCCAATTTATTTATGAAGCATAAAGACAATAAATGTGAATATACAAGACATTTTTCATTTTCGTCATATGAACGAACTGAGTGGTTAACAGGCTGCGAACTTCGATCTAGATTGTTCTGTTGGCCATGTTTATTGTTTTCCAAAGAAAGAAGCGTGTGGAATAAAAGTGGATTTGCTTACAGTGTCTAATATTTATTGTTTTCCAGTTCCTGGCCAAAGCCATTTACCTGGGTATCTATTAATTGGTTCTCACTTTTATTTATTTATTTTTAGGGCAAAAAAGTAAAAAAAAAAAAAAACTTTGTTTCTTATTACGTTAGCTAGCACTTTTTTTTACAAATATTCATGTTACCTTATTAAGGTTTTTAACTAATGGGTTAGAATGATTTTTATTTCTGTCATGGTAATTTACTTTAAGTTTATCGAAATAATCGCGTAAAGTGTCTATTTTTAAATCTTTATGTATATTTGAGTTTCGGACAAACCATTGGGCATTTGTCGCCATTCTTAGCGCAATATTTTGTTGCGTTTGTAGTGATTTCGAATAATTACGACTAAGTATACCTCCCCAGACGGGGGAGGCATATGAAATAACTGGTCGGATGATCGATTTGTACAGGAGCAGTTTGTTTTTTACATTTAGTTTGCTCTTTCTGTTTAATAATGGATATAGACGAGCACGAGTTGTTTTGACTCTTGAAGTTATGTTATTTATATGGGATTTCCATGTTAATTTGGAGTCCAGAGTTAATCCTAAGTATTTGGCTGAATTTTGCCATTCGAGGCTTTTATCGTACATTTTTAATTTAGAGAGATTATTATTAGCATAAGCGTGTTTTCTCCTGCGATTAAACATTACAGCGACGCTTTTGTTGGGATTTGCTGTTATTAGCCACTTATCGAACCACTTTTGAATAGTGTTGAGTTTGTTTTGAAGATGAATTATTGCACGATGGGGGTTTTTATAAGAGCATAAAATGGCGGTATCATCCGCGAATAGGGCAGTAATTACTTTTTTATATGGCTTGGAGGGAAAGTCGCTAGTAAAAATTGTAAATAATAATGGACCCAGAATTGATCCCTGCGGAACGCCTGCCAGAATAGGTCTCGGACTCGATAGATGGTTTTCCAATTTAATTTTAAAGGTTCTATTTTTGAGAAAAGATTCAATTATTTTGACCAGTTCAGATGGAAATTTGTATTTTATAAGTTTAAATAGTATACCATCATGGTATACTTTGTCAAACGCTTTGGCTATATCCAAAAATACTGCTCCTGTTGTCATTTTTTTTATTAAAGCCCGACTGGATGTGGTTCACAACTCTATGCAGCTGCTGCGTAGCCGAGTGTTCCGTTCTAAAACCGAACTGTTCATTGGGTAATATTTTATTTTCTATTACATGTTTTAATAATCTACGTTGAATAAGCCTTTCAAATATTTTACTCGCGACGGGTAGGAGGCTTATGGGTCGATAGCTCGCGGGAAGAGTTGGGTCGGTACCGGGTTTTCTCAGAACTATCACATTAGCTTGTTTCCAAACTGTTGGAAAATACAGACAGTTAAATGATGCGTTTATGATATTAAGAAAAAAACTGATAGCGCTAGGAGGAAAGATTTTGAAAGCTTTACTAGGGATGGAATCGTTTCCAGGGGCTTTGCGGTTGGCTAGTGATCGAAGAATATTTTCTAGTTCAATTGACGTTACTGGTTCTATTTGGTTGTGTTTTTTTCCTAGAGTAGTTCTAATTTCTTTTTCTATTTTGTTTTTAAAGTCTTCATTTATTAAAGATAAGTTAATTGTACATTGATCTTGGAGGCTATCGGCAATAGCTTCTGCTTTATCTTCTAAAGAATAAACTAGCACTTGTGAAGGAGTCATAATTTTTTTTATATCTACTGGATCTCTGCGTAAAATTTTTGACATATTCCAAAGGGAATTGTCTTCAGGGTTTAGGTCGGTAAGTTTATTCTCCCATAGTTCATTATTGTATTCTGAAATTGCAGTTTTTATTTCGGACTGTAAGCGGTTTAATTTTGATTTATCTGACTTATTCTTAGATTGTTGCCATTTCCTACGAATTTGATTTTTAATTTTAATAAGTTCGCGAATATTATTTGGTAAAGAAATATCTTTGTTTGTCTTTCTTTCGAGAGTAACTCGTTCTATCGATTTGTTTATTGAGCAAGTGAGAGTATTAATTTCTTCTTCTATTTCTACCGTGTTGTTAAGCTCTTTTTGTTCAGGAAGGGTTTGCTCTAAGTAATAAGGGAAGAAATCCCACTGTACTTTCTTTATGTTTCTTCTAATGTTAATATCAAAATTTATTGGAAGGAAAAAAATGACTGGGTTATGATCAGACGCGAGACTATTGTGGACCTCTATATTGCATGTGGGTAAGTTGTTTGTTATGGCAATATCTAAAATATCTGAAACACCCCGTGTTGAATAGTGGGTTGGATCTGTTGGGATTTCTAAGTTTATGTTATTATTATCTTTGGCAAATTTATTTAGCGTTCTACCATTTTTATTAGTCGCCCTGCAATTCCATTCTCTATGTTTGGAGTTAAATTCCCCTGCAGCAAAAATAGGTTGCGAATAGTTAAATAAATGTTGTAAATCTTCAATGGGATACGCCGGTTTCGGTGGGGTATATACAAAATGAATAATTATGGACGATCGAGCATCAGCTTTAACTTCTAAAGTTGTAACTTCAAGCTTATTAAATGTTTTTGTAAGCGCATCATTATGCTTTATCTCGTTTTTAATGTAAATTGCAGTTCCTCCCCCGGCACCGATTTGCCTGTCCGAGCGATAGGTTTTGTAGTTAGCAAAGTTAATTTTTATCGATTCTTTTAGGTGTGTTTCGGAAATAAGAGCTATATCTATGTTTTGATCTATGAGAAATTGATTAAGTTCGAATTTTTTATCGCGAAGGCCATTAGCATTCCACGCTAATATCCTTAAAATTTTGCGGTGGTGGGTTTTCCCTTTTTTTTCGCACATCATAATGTTGGCAATAGGTGGGAACTGATAAATTTCATTTTTTCACTTAATTCCATAAACATCTTGATTATGACGTCGCGATTGGAGGGGTTATCTGTTACATTATTGATAGGAGTCTCTTCCGGGTTTCCTTTAAGTTTTTCGGCGAATGAGCAGCCGTTTATTTTATTATTAATATGGTTATGGGTTTTTTTATTATCTCGCGGTTTCTTGTAATCTATATTTTTTTTATTGTTTGGGTTTTTAGCACATCCCCCGTAATTCGCAGGATGAGAACCGGCGCAGTTACTGCATAAGGGCTTATCAATTTTTTCCTCGTGGGAGCAATCTCTGGTGAGATGGGGACCGGCACATTTTACGCATGCAGGAGTAGCTCTGCAATTAATCGCAGAGTGGCCGAACAATTGGCAACGGTGGCACTGGAGAATGCCTTTTGGTCTATTCTGCTGCTCCACCGTAATACGCTGGTGCAGGAGATATCCCAAATTGTATATTGATTTATTGTGCTCGCTTTTTTTTAGCGAGACTGCAAATAATAGCATAGGTTTGCTTGACTTTTTACTTTTTAATTGGTTGATGGATTCAACCTCGAACTTAAGCGACAGGAGCTCCTCTTTAATTTCGTCGCAGGTAAAGTCAGCGTTCAGCCCCCGGATGACTACCCGAAGAGGTTTGTCTTCGGTTAGTGTGTAGGTATGAAAGGAGAATTTCCTTTCATCTAACAATTTAGTAATTTTGCGGAAGTTATCGGTTGACGCCGCAATAATTTTTGCGCAGTCGGTGCGCTGAATAGAGGAAAACGACAAACCATTGTTGATAATGGTTTGTCTCGCCGCTTTGTAATCTGATGGATTATTAAGTATAATTGGCGGGATATTCGCCTTTTTTATTTCCGTTTCTACTATTGGCGGTGTGCTAGGCCGTAGCCTCTTCTTAGCAGGGGACGATTCCCTATTATTCGAGGGATAACGAGTAGTCGAAGGCGCGGTCAGTTTATCAGCGAGAAATGTCGCGGGTGCAGAGGCAGTGTTCAATGTCACTATTCCGGTCGAAACGTTACTCGCGGGTATCGCGGGTGCAGATCAGTGGCGTACGGTGGGTGTTAATATTGGGTGTGCTATAAAAAATAGAAAAAAACGTACATTTTTTCATTTTTATTAGCCGAGGTTTTGGCATGCCTAAACTGCCTTACAGCTTTTTCCCATATATAAATAAATAAATAAATATCAAACCTAATCTAAAATATTATTATATAAAAATATCAAATTTCCAATAAACATAAAATTATAATTATTTATATATAAAATCTAATCTCCTTTCTTTAATCATAAATTTTTCTATCACGCTGTCATAAAAAGTGCTCTTCTTTTTAATGTCCATAAGGATCCCTTTTTCTATTGAAATCAAGCTAAGGCCACATAGCCTTTCTTGGCCTTGGGTACTTCGATAACAATTATTAATTCGTTTCAGAGCAGAAAATGAACGTTCTGCTGAAGCAGTACTGCTTGGAAGAGTTAATATTAGTTTGCCCAATTTATCTATTTCCTGAAAACCTGACTCAAAATTATTTGTGTTCATAAATTGTACAAGCTCATGAACAGATTTCTCTGCAAATTCAGGCAAATGATAAAGAACAGCAAGCTCATTTTTTAAACTTATATAATCAAATAATGTTCCATAGAATTGTTGCAGTTTGGTAAGTAATTCATTTGGAAATTTTCCTTTATATTACTCATATTTTTCTTTCTCCAGATGGTGAAAATATTTCAATTTGGACATTGAAGAAAAACGGTATTCAATTTGCTTACATGTATTATCAACTATTGTATTAATTAGTTGGCTAAACGCGTGCTTTTCTTCAACAAGCAAATCATTATTCAGTCTTGGATAATTTTCTTCCGTTACATAAGAATCCCATAATGTTTCATAATTATTTTCCTGTTCATGTCTGAGTTGCTGCAAAATTTCGGTAACTTTCTTACAGCAATATAATATGTCAAAAGATTTGGATTGTAAAATGTAGGTGTAACAGAAGGAAGTCTTCTACCTACAAAATCTTGTAAAGCATTTATTCGTTTGGAAGATTTCGAAAAGAACGCAGACAATCCATTTAAAGTTTGAAAGAATGATTTGCACACTTTTATATTGGAAAGACCTTGTTGTAATGTTAAATTCAACATATGAGCATAGCAGCGTGTAAAAATGGCCAATGGATAAACTTCGAGTACTTTGGCTTGCAAACCATGAATATGCCCACTCATTACACTCGCCCCATCATAAGTCTGTCCAACTAATTTTTCTTGAATTTGAAATTCTTCAATTATATTTACAACGTGGCAAAATAAGCCATCGGCTGTTTTATCAGAGCTAACGTCTGTAAAGCCAATAAACCGCTCGTAAACTTTACCTTCATAAACAAAACACAAAACTGTCGAGAGCTGTGAGTTCGTCATTATATCTGAAGTTTCGTCAAGAATAATAGCGACAACATTTGCTGAATTTACTTCTTCCTTAATATGATCTTTAATAACATCACCAATTGCTTCAAGTATGTCATTCTGTATGGATGGGGAAGTACCACGAAACACCGTTGCAGTATTTAAATGAGTATCCAAAACAGAATCGTATTCTCGAAGTGCATTTAAAAATTCAAGGTAATTTCCTTTGTTTAGTGAATTACAGGACTCATCGTTTTCCTAGATATACTACTGCGTCAATCATTCGTTTTAATATTTCTCTATTTTTATTAACTTGTTCATTATGTTGACTTATATTAGCTTTACGTTGAGCGTCAATCATGACTTCAATTCGTTGTTTTCCAAACATTTTGAGAGAAAAAAATGATTGAACGTGTGACTGCGCTCTTTTGTGTTTTTTCAGTGCCGTTATCAGATGACTAAGGTCAGCAAATCCACTTTCACGCTTCTTTCTTTGGAAAACAATATACATGGCCAACAGAACAATTTAGATCGAAGTTCGCAGCCTGTTAACCACTCAGTTCGTTCATATGATGAAAATGAAAAATGTCTTGTATATTCACATTTATTGTCTTTATGCTTCATAAATAAATTGGGAAGAGGTGGACGTGGTTTGCCAATTTTGATGATCTTCAATTTAATTTCATAACTTTTTTTTGAAAATGGATTATTCAAAATATCTTCAACAGTATTCTTTATCATTATTGGGGTAAATAAAAAAATATAATCTAGAATAGAAAATTAAGTATTGATCATATGTAAATAAGATAATAAACTATTTTACGCCAAAATATAAAAAATGAGTGACCTGTTATTGTGATATAATGTAATAAAAAAGCAGCGACGGACGCAAGAGTTTTTGAAGTACGTGCACCAAATTCGACACCCCCTGCCGGTCATCACCAGAAATCGCATCGACTGGAAGAAGTTTCAGAAGACGGCAAACGACTTCCTGACGCTTCCCGTATGTTTAGCGACGTGCGACGGGCTGGATGCAGCTGCAAATAAATTCACCACGGAAATTCGCAAGGCGCTGGAGTCCAACTCCTCTCCCTACGACCCCGAACTGACCCCTCCCATTCCCTTGAGCATCCGGCGGGTCATACGAAACAGGAACAAAGCAAGAAAGCGATGGCAAAAGTTCTGCAACCCCTCGGACAAGGCGGAGTTGAACCGACTGGACCGAGAGGTAAAATCTACCCTGGCGGAACTCCGAAACAGCCAATGGAAGGAAAAAATCCAGTCACTGGCCACCGACGATGGATCACTGTGGAAAATGGCCAAGGCGCTACGCAACAAATCGACCAACGTACCACCGATCAAGAGACCCGACGGAAGTATCGCTGTCACCCCGGAAGACAAAGCGGAAGCTTTCGCAGACGGTTTGCAGTCCCAATTCACCCCGACAATTATTAACATCGATCCTCTGTTCGTGGACAGGATAGAAAACGAAGTGCTCCACGAGATGTCAACACCACCGAGCGACCGCATCAGACACACGAGCCCACTGGAAATAGAAGACATCATTTCACACATGAGAGCCAATAAAGCACCAGGCCCGGATGAAATAAAACCGAAAGCGCTACAACTCCTACCGGAGAGGGGGTATCTGATTATTTCGATTCTGATAAACTCGTGTCTAAGACTCAGACATTTCCCCACAGGCTGGAAGACGGCGACCGTCATATTGATAAGAAAGCCCAACACGGGAGGCACCAAACCGGAAGACTACAGACCCATTAGCCTACTGTCGACAATTGGAAAAGTGTGCGAAAGAGTCATCGAAAGAAGGCTCAAAGAGGACATTGCTGAGAAAAACATCATTCCAGATGAACAACATGGATTCAGGCCGCAGCACTCCTCTGTACACCAGCTGATGAGAGTCGTCGAGTACATCAACTCCGGCTTCTCACTCAAGCTCTCGACGGGGGCGATCTTCCTGGACATTGCGAAAGCCTTCGACAGGGTTTGGCATGACGGCTTGCTTCACAAATTAATCAATCAAAATGTCTCTTCTTCTCTTTGCAGGTTACTCTCGTCTTACCTGCGGGACAGGAAGTTCAGTGTCAAAAACGAGAACACAATATCAGCGATACGGCCAATAGCTGCAGGAGTCCCCCAAGGCTCCATACTAGGACCACTCCTGTATACTTTATACACATCGGACTTACCGAAACCGGTCGACAGGAGGGCCAGAATAGCGCTGTACGCGGACGACACATCTATCCTTTTTCAATCTAGAAGCCCACAGCTCATAGTGGAGAGGCTCCAGAACTACATCGATGAGCTGGAAGCATGGTTCAGCAAATGGAGGATCACCGTGAACCCAAAGAAGAGTGCTGCGGTTCTATTTTCCAAAAACGTATCCAAAAAGACGCCGGGCAATGTGACAATGTGCGGCACGGCCGTTCCCTGGACCGACGAGACTAGGTATCTCGGGCTCACGTTAGACAAACGACTGCGCTGGAAACCGCACATAGAAAACATCAGGAGCAAAACTTTGGCGGGGGTCTCCGCCCTCCAACCTCTGGTAGGAAGGAGGTCGAGGCTCTCACTGAAGAACAAGCTCCTGATATACAAAATGATCATCCGGCCCGTGATGACTTACGCTGCTCCGGTCTGGGGATACGCTCGGAGCTGCTACTTGAAAAGGCTCCAGATAGTCCAAAACAGAGTCCTCAGACAGGCCACCGACGCGCCCTGGTTTGTGAGAAACTCCGACATCCACAAAGACACGGACATGGAACAAATCATGGAGTATATACAGAAACTGTCGGAAAAATTTTTTAAGTCACTGCCACAAAACCCCAACAGCACTATCAACAACCTCTGTAGATCGGGGGACCCTTACGGAAATCCACATCCGCTGGACATCTTAAAATTTAAAACATAAACCTCTATTCGCATGAATAGTGTAGGCCCTAGCCGCGCTGTGCGCGGCTGGGGCCATCATTGTTCGTTATTAATTAATCATTACTTTTGACACATTAACAACATAAATTCCGACAGGGAGATAGAGCACAAATGCAGGGACTCCCACAACACAAAAACTTTGACTTTGACCAAATTCGAGACCAATTTTACTACTGAGCGCTGCCAGCCGACAGATCGACTTCAGCCGTTATATCTCGGAACAATTTACTTTAGTCGGCCGCCGCATTCAAGGTCGGCGCGCCACATGAGTAATACATAGCGTGTCGGTCGCGCGGAAACTTTTAGAGCGACTGACAAATACCAATGCATACTATACACTGCATATTAAAATTTTATCATTTTGCATACTAATGTATGCAAAATGATGTCGCTTTATGCCCTAAATTTTCTAAATTTCTAAACTTATATTTTAGATGGTTTTGCGGGTGTGCGCCGCACACCTAGCACACCCTGAATATACGCCCCTGGTGCAGATGCGGTAACAACGATTGGTACCGCGGATACGTTTTGCTTATTATTTTTTTTTATTTGAGTAGAATGTGCGCCTTTTAGAGGCGCAGAAATAACTGCCTCCGTTGCGGACGCGGAAGAAACGGAAGCCGTTTTTTTATTTGGTTTTTTGCCCTTCAGGAGCTCGGCAATTTGCACCTCAAGGTAGATGCGGAGTCGACGTTCCTCAAGGAGTTCCTGGCGAAGGATCTCCATTTCCTCCCTGAGGTCCGTCAAGTCTGAGGCATGCTCACTTACTTGAGTGAACTCCATGCTTAGGGAGTCCACGTCAAAGATTGGCTCCGCCATGACAGAGCCGGTCGGAATACTGATGAGTCAGCAAAACCGTCGTTGGAGTGGTGTGCTCAGAGCGTGTATCTCGTCCGGTAGCCGAAACAAGTATGTGATAACGCACTAAAAAAAACACAAAAGAGCGCAGTCACGCGTTTAATCATTTTTTTCCCTCAAAATGTTTGGAAAACAACGAATTGAAGTAATGATTGACGCTCAACGTAAAGCTAATATAAGTCAACATAATGAACAAGTTAATAAAAATAGAGAAATATTAAAACGAATGATTGACGCAGTAGTATATCTAGGAAAACGATGAGTCCTGTAATTCACTAAACAAAGGAAATTACCTTGAATTTTTAAATGCACTTCGAGAATACGATTCTGTTTTGGATACTCATTTAAATACTGCAACGGTGTTTCGTGGTACTTCCCCATCCATACAGAATGACATAATTGAAGCGATTGGTGATGTTATTAACCCTTCCTGGGCGAAAAGGGGGCCAAAAAGTACCCCAAGAATTTGTTTTTCACTGTAACTTTTTAACTACTACCTTTAAAGAAGATATCAAACAATTTTTCATAAATAAAAACGTTACCCCCAAATAGTAAAATATATATCTACTGGTGAAAATGTATTCCGATATGATTTTACTGAAATGACATATTTTAAAAAATATTTTTGGGATAAATTCGAAACTATTTTTTCAAGATTTTCTTTTAGGAATAACCACATGAAACTGAATGTTTTATTTATTTATTTTTGCTTCAATAAATCCAGCTGTCCAATCTATAAAAAACTACTTAACATTTTCAATTCATTTGAAAATAGGTTTACAACTTGACTAAATATTTCCAGAAGAAAACATTTTATATTATTTATTAGATTTACAACGTTAGATTTTATCGTTATATTGAAACTTAGATATTTAATAATAAATCTAAATATTGTATATCATTTATGAATATGTTTAAAACTTGGCTAGATGATAATAAATTAAAAATTGTACTATGAAATTTCAATACAGCGAAGCTCACGGAACCAATGAATAAATTTTGGTGTACTGAAAATTCGTTATATTGAATGTAAGGAAGATGATATATTTTAATTTTATTTTTAATTACCATATTACTACAGCATCAAAATAACCTCTTATAAGGTTGACAGATCGTTTTTTGTCCTTGTTTAAGGAAAATGTTTGAAACACAATAAAATTTGTGAAAAAAATGTTTTATAAAAAAAGTTTGAGGGTCAGCGAAACACATGTAATGTCGCTTTTGAACACATCTGGCACACGCCAAGTCAATGATGAACTGAATGTGGAGAAATATTGTGTAAAGTTGCAACGTCATTCTTAAATTCGGATCAAAATATTTCGTTATAATGAAAACATTTTGTATGCAAGTTTTTAGGGGACAAATTAAAGAGATTTCGTTGTATTATTTTTTAAAATAGGTTTGTAACTTTACTAAATATTAATAAAACAAAAAATATCAAAATGTTTTCAACATAAAAAATATTATTGAAACGTAACATTTTGTATCATTTAAAAGTAGGTTTACAGTTTAATAAATAATAATAATAAATAGCATCGGCTACACATCCGCTCAATTTATAACTGATATGAAAAAATATTTTGTTACACCTTACTAACGCAACAACACAATCGATCATATATAGTTGGTGCAATGCGAGTGATTATAAGTCATTGATTGTGTTTTAGCGTATTTTAGGTGTTTGTGTGCCAGTTTTAACGCTGCATAACACAATTTTATCATAAATTTAAATTTTCGTTATAAAAAAGTTTTTTGGTGACACCATAAGTTACTTTATAATTTAAAAAAAATATTTCTATGTTTTGTGTGTAAATATAAAAGTCAGTTTTTAATTACATTTACTAATTAGAAAGAAACAATAAACTAAAAATATCAAGCACCTAATCTGTTTCTTGTTAGACCAAAAGTGCGCTTTAAAATCATTAATAATTTTGAAACTTTTGTCTTTTTTGATTAAAAAATATTTTGATTTACATATTTTTTAAAGTAAATGTTTTTCTGCGCAGCATTATATATTTTAATAATTAATGAGTGTAAAAAGTTTTCACTATATTTAAAATTAATAATAAACTAAAGATATTTAAAATCTATAATAAATTATTAATATTTAAAATCCATAATAAAATAGAAAATATTTTTAATGTTGAAAAAAATATTTTGAATAAATCTTGAAATTTTATTCTGAAACATTATAATTTAAAAAATATTTAAATTAGTGTTATACATTTTTGTGTAGTTTACTTTCAAAGGCGTCAGTAAGAGGGATTTTTGCAATACTGTACGCTTAGTAGTTGGTTGGTAATGAATAGTACTTATTTTGAAACTTTGCCCCTTTTTATTGAAAATATTTTTTAAAGCAAAGTTTTAAAAATTCTCTAAAAACTAAAACTTTAAATTGCCAACGTTCGCCAAAATTTAGGTACATATTTTTTCTGTATAGAGAAGCTAATACATGTTCACATTATTTATATTATATTTTAAATCTATAAACTAAAAAAATATTTTAAAAAACATTTTTTTTAGTATTTTATGATTTTTATACATATTTTAATATATGTTATACAATTTAAATCGTTAAAATCAATTTCGTTCGTTAAAATCAATTTAGTTCGTTCTCAAGCGCGGGACTTCCCAAATTTGCTTACATCTGACAGCTGTCACATCTGGTAAGCGCTCGCTATGCCGCTGCACCCGCTGCGAATTATGTTGTAATCGCGGTATGCCAGTAAGTGTTTAGTTATAAATGAATAATATAACACGGTTATTCTAACAAAATTACTATTGACTTTCCAGGATCTAATATTAAAAGACAAACAGCGGTGATTTGGCAATTAAAGGTATACATACCGAAGTTAATTAAACACATTACAATGCTAGTAATAATCAAAAATATATGACATATTGTGACAATTTTGTAGAAGATGAAAAGATGCCAATCTACGTGTTTAATCCTCTACAGTACATCCATCAATTGTGTTCTTTGGTTGTCGTTTGAATTTAATTTATGGATTATATTAGTAGTAATAATGTGTTCAATGTTTACTCTTGATAGGAGTCTTATTGTTTTTTAATTATTTTTCAGAAGCAATGATGGAACAATTTGATGACCTATATGGCTACAACGTAGAATTGGTATATATAAACAAAGAGTTAATCTTCTCATGTTGAAGTCACTGTCAGCAAGTATTATCTTTTTATAAAAAACATACTACATAAGTTTGATGTAACTGAATATCTTAAATTTGGCTATTCAGAAAGAGGAATGATGGCACAGAACAAAAATTGTATCTATTTTGCCACATCGGAATTAAAAATAACCCACTCTTAGATATTTTGGCTATCGATTATTCCAGGTATGCAATCACATATTTATAATCATTGTAAAATGTCGTTTATTAGATAACATCCAAGAAACTACACATTTATAAGCTGTCCGACAGCGCCGATTTGATCGACATTAACTTTCAATCCTCACATACTAAGGATATATTACACGTTCATGTTTAAAACATAACTGGTTAATTTAAAATTCTTAAAATCTAACGTATATGTGTATTAAATCGGAAAGCAATGATAATGTTTATGTAATATAAAAGTAAAACTCACTTTTCGGCCTCGGAGCCCGGCGACGGGATTTCAAAATTTGAAGATTTCATTACAAAGATTGTTTTATGATCGTTTATCTAATTTAATCAATGTATTCTTCTTATCCTCAACACATTATGTATATATTTAATTTTCATAGTTATAACACACCTAGTTAATTTGCAATCCGATTATTTATAAAAGCAAAAACTCACTTTTAGGCCTCGGAGCCCGTCGCCGGGAATTCAAAATTTGAAAATTTCATTACGAAGATTATTTTATGATTGTTTATCTAGTTTAATCAATGTATTCTTCTAATCCTCAACACATTATGTATATATTTCATTTTTATTCAGTCAAATGACGAATTAATGAAAATTATTGTCGCGTAGCAAAATTTTATTATTAAATAATAATTATTTAAAAGTGTTGTCACGGTACTGTCTATTTGAATTTGAATGCTTATTTTTCATTGGTCGACGCTATTTGAATATTTGAATGCTTATTTTTGATTGGTCGAAACAACAGAACGCATTACCGGCGGCTGGCTCGAAAATCAATCGGAACAAATTCAATTTTAATTTTTATTATTATTTATTATTATAATTAAATATATTTCCTTTGTTTACGTGTATTGTTACACACCGTTCATACAAAGCGTTACGATTTATAGAGTATAGAATTGAACGGAGAATGTCTCGTTTAAAGTTATGCGCGTCCGGAAGCGACGGCTTAGAACAATTATATATAAGATATAAATATATATATATATATAAGATATATATATGATTTCAACTTTGCTATATGTAGTAATATATATATATATATATATATATATACTTATATTTACATACTTATTATTATTTACATACATCCAATGTATAAATGTTACAGTGAATGTGTAATTTTTCAAAGTCATATTTTACTAGGAAAATTCAAATATATTTTCACCAGTAAATATATATTTCTACTAGCGAAAATATAATTTAAGGCGCTAATATTCTGCTCTAAGATGTCTATAAGCTTAATTTGACAGTTGCGAAACGTCCATTTGCTGTTCAAACCCAAACCTAGCCTAATGAAAGTTATTATTAGATCTAGTCCAAACTACAAACTAAGCCAAATCATCTCTCAGGTAAAAATAAGCTCATATTGCTCCATAATTTGTCTGCATTTATATATTACACTATGTTTTAAAAATATGATAGCTATCCTTACCGATATTACTATGGACTTCTAATATAAGAGGGCTGATCAAAATATATTCAAACCGAATTTTAGTCAATAGGAGAGTGCAAAAAAATTATCACTTCTCAGAAGGCAAAAATACACGTCAAAAGCAATAAAATCGTGTCGGCGCCGTCGCAGTGGGAATACTCGGTAACGAGCGTTCCCACTTCCTAAATAAATTAATAAAATAAATAAAAGCAGAGTTAACCTTTCCCTTACTGTGATATGTATTTACTGGTATTCGACACTAAAAATGTGAATATCTATATGAAAAATAATAGATATGCGGTTCAGAATTTATGTATTCCTCCGTTATATTATTATGAAGTACATCCAATTATAATAATATGTAATTATTTATCTGGAGTGACGGAAAAAAATGATTTGTCGAAAAATCGGGTGTAGAGCAGGGGCGTATATTCAGGGTGTGCTAGGTGTGCGGCGCACACCCGCAAAACCATCTAAAATATAAATTTAGAAATTTAGAAAATTTAGGGCATAAAGCGACATCATTTTGCATACAGTAGTATGCAAAATTATAAAATTTTAATATGCAGTGTATAGTATGCATTGGTATTTGTCAGTCGCTCTAAAAGTTTCCGCGCGACCGACACGCAATGTATTAATCATGTGGCGCGCCGACCTTGAATGCGGCGTTGAAGATATTTTGAATAATCCATTTTCAAAAAGAAGTTATGAAATTAAATTGAAGATCATCAAAATTGGCAAACCACGTCCACCTCTTCCCAATTTATTTATGAAGCATAAAGACAATAAATGTGAATATACAAGACATTTTTCATTTTCGTCATATGAACGAACTGAGTGGTTAACAGGCTGCGAACTTCGATCTAGATTGTTCTGTTGGCCATGTTTATTGTTTTCCAAAGAAAGAAGCGTGTGGAATAAAAGTGGATTTGCTTAGTCATCTGATAACGGCACTGAAAAAACACAAAAGAGCGCAGTCACGCGTTTAATCATTTTTTTCTCTCAAAATGTTTGGAAAACAACGAATTGAAGTAATGATTGACGCTCAACGTAAAGCTAATATAAGTCAACATAATGAACAAGTTAATAAAAATAGAGAAATATTAAAACGAATGATTGACGCAGTAGTATATCCAGGAAAACGATGAGTCCTGTAATTCACTAAACAAAGGAAATTACCTTGAATTTTTAAATGCACTTCGAGAATACGATTCTATTTTGGATACTCATTTAAATACTGCAACGGTGTTTCGTGGTACTGTTATAATCGTACTTCGAAGCGCCACGTTTCGATTCATATCCATGCGCGAAACGGACCTATCGGAGACGAGCTACCCACACCCAATCACAGAAGGGCTTTCCCCCACCAACCAAGTGCGTCCGGCACGTGCCTCGACTACTATATAAGGAGGGTCACGGCCGGCCCAACTCACTCTTTCTTGGGAATCCAAGCCGGGAGGAACTCTCCCTCTACACTTCACTTCTCGTTGGGAATCCAACTAGGGAGGAATCTCCTTCGTCACATCAAGAACTTCTGATAGGGAGGATTCTCCTTCGTCCCATCAAGAACTTCTGAATGGGAAGACCTCTCCCTCTTCAAGAACCTGTCCACGTCCAGGAGGAGTCCGGAGTCTAGACCGTCCGCGCGTCTACTCTTCGTCAACCAGTCCACGAGCGAATTTTGTATCATTTCAAACTCAAAATAAACACATTTACAACCTACCTCTCGCCTATATTAATATTGTCATTCCTAACATGATAATTTTTGGCGCAGTCGGTAGCATTCTGTCGGATACGTCAAGCGGCCCGCCGCAAGCACGTTGATCACGAATCTACACGGCGAGAGTTAGTTAGTTAATTGATTGTTTTGACTTTTCGAAGACAACGAATTCAGGAGATCCAGGAAGGAAGGAGGTCAACGACCTTAAAACAGAGCTTTCGACGTCCAGCCACACGAACACCCACGTACGAGCTGCCTAGTCTTGAGTCTGGAGCCTCACCAGTATAACTGCGTGAGCTGAGAGATCGCCGCTTTTCGAGCAATTTGATCTTCCAAACAAACTGTGAGTCCTTTTATGTCTGTCAGAGTTGCACATACACGCTCAAACCCATCACCTTTATTTTTCGATATTTCAATTCCTGCCCCTTTTATTTCTAATAACCCCAACCCTTCACCTTTAATTTCGAAGGAATCTGTACCTTCAATCGCATCCTTTACAATGTCGATTGAGGAAGTTATCCGTTTCATTCCATGCACGTTCAATCCCAAAACTGGAGATCTGAACGATTTCACCTTTTACTGTGACGAGGCAATTTCAAGTTGCCCGCCAGATTTATTACCTCGACTCATACGTCACATTAAGTTAGCCATCACGGGAGATGCAAAACTTTAAATCTCAAAATTTACGACGTATGAGGAGATTAAAACATTTTTAATTTCGACGTACCAGCGGAAGGTTAATCCCGTTGAACTCCGTAACAAACTTCATGGCGTAAGCCAAAATTCTAGAGAAAATGCTCGCGACTTCGCGATCCGCGTTCAAACCCTTTTAAATAAAGCGAAGGATGCTATCCCGGATGATAGGGAGAAGAATATTTAATGGTAAACCAATGTCGTTAGATAGGGAGAAGAATATTTAATGGTAAACCAATGTCGTTAGAAGACATTTTCAATCTTTTGGACGAGGCAGAGAGGTGGCCTGAGAGATATCAGACACCTGAGAGAAAACCACATTATAACAATGTAAACCCTAATTCGAATTTTCATAAACCCTTTTCAAATAATTATTCACCGCGTGATACAAATCAACGCCCTACTTCTAAATCTTTCAATAATAATTATAATAATGCAAATCAACGCCCTAATTCTAACACTTTTAATAAGAATTTTGATTCCAATCAACATTCTTATAATAATTCTTTTCATAAAAATTCTAATCATAATTCGTTTACTAAAAATTCTAACCAACGGTTTAATCCTAATCCTAATAATTCTAATTTCGTTAGGAACCCTTATAGTAAAAACACCTTTTGTAATTATTGCAAAGATGAAGGTCATTTACTTGAAAATTGTAAACTCCGTAGCGAAAGCCAGCTAAAACGCAATGCGAGAGTTAACCATTTAAACTTCAGAGTTCCCGAACCAACTGCCAGGCGAAGGAACAAAACTTTAAACCTATCGGCAGAATCCATTCAATCGCCCCCACGGGAACATTCATAATAATTCAATGTTTAAACAACCCTAAACGTTCTTTACGATTCTTAATCGACACGGGCGCGGGCGTCTCCTTGGTAAGCCCCGAATCGATCCAAGATTTTCAGTTGGATCCAGAGGATACGGTGACCATAATGGGTATCACTAAATCTTCTACCCCCCCTAGAACATTAGGTTCTACCTTTCTTACACTTTTACTCCACGGAAAGCCGGAGATAAAACATCATTTTTAAGTAATTTCTAAATCCGTTTCTAATTTACCATTAGATGGAATCCTTGGTAATGACTTCTTAACAAAACACGGTATAGAGTTAGATTATAAAGATAACGTCCTGAATTTATACGGACTTAAGTATCCCCTTTTAGACCGTGGTCATGAACCTTTTGTAATATTAGAACCTCGTACTGAAACGTTAGTTTCACTTAACGTTTTAAATCCCGAAATTCAAGTCAGAATTATTCCCGATCAACCCATACTTCCCGGCGTATTCTTGTCTCGCGCCTTAACAAAAGTGACAAATTCTAAAGCACTAGCGACTATTTTAAATACTACGGAAACCCACATAAGAGTTTTTCCCCTTTCCGTAACCCTTGAACCCTTTAATGAAGTCGACAGTGAAGAAATTTTATCGCGACCCCAACTATACGATTCGAAACGAAACGTAATTCTCGATAGTCAGTTGGATTTAGCACATCTTAATGAAGAAGAACAACAGTCTATTCTTAAGCTTTGCCATTCTTATAATCATTTATTCCATTTAAAAGGTGAGGAGTTAACGCATACAAACTCAGTTTGCCATAACATCCCCGTTACGTCGCAAGTACCCATTTTTACCAAATCTTATCGATTTCCAGAGGTGCATAAGCAAGAGATCGAAAACCAAATTCAAACAATGTTAGGTTAAGATATAATTCGGGAGAGCACTTCTCCTTGGTCCTCACCTGTTTGGATAGTTCCCAAACGTAGCGACAGTTCAGGCGCTAAAAAGTGGCGCGTAGTCATAGACTACAGGAAGTTGAACAACGTCACCGTTGGCGATGCATACCCTTTGCCCAACATCGCTGACATTCTAGACCAGTTAGGTCATAGTAAATATTTCACCACCTTAGACCTCGCGTCTGGGTACCATCAAATTCCCATTTCTTCGGCCGACGCGGCCAAAACAGCGTTTTCAACCCCAAACGGTCATTTTGAATTCACTCGTATGAGTTTCGGACTTAAGAATGCCCCTGCATGCTTCCAACGGTTAATGAATAACGTGTTAGCCGGCATTCAAGGTATTAAGTGTTTTGTATATTTGGATGATATTGTGGTTTACGCTGACACCTTACAAACTCACGATAGGAAACTTCGTGAAATTTTCCAGCGATTGTCGAAACACAACTTAAAGCTTCAGCCAAATAAATGTGCCTTTTTACGAAGAGAGGTGGGCTATTTAGGCCATATTATTACAGAGGACGGCATCAAACCCGATCCTGATAAAATTGTTTCTATCAAAAATTTTCCGATGTTAAAGAACATCCAACAAGTTCGATCCTTTCTAGGATTAGTCGGGTACTATCGAAAATTCATTTCTGATTTTGCGAAAATTGCTCGCCCTTTAACGTCCTTATTAAAGAAAGACGTACCATTCGTATGGAGAGACAAGGAAGAGAATGCTTTCTCCCAATTGAAAATTAGTATAACTACTCCTCCAATCCTTAGTTATCCTGATTTCGAAAAACCTTTTATTGTCACCACGGACGCTTCCAACCACGCGATAGGAGCGGTCCTTTCTCAAGGAAAGATCCCTAACGATCTTCCTATTTATTTCGCTTCGCGAACTTTAAACCCTGCAGAGACTAACTATTCAGTCACTGAAAAGGAGTTATTAGCCATTGTGTGGGCTTGTAAACATTTCCGACCATATTTGTACGGGAGGAAATTTCAGATAGTTACAGATCATAAGCCATTAACTTGGTTGTTTAATAACAAAGATCCCAGTTCCAGACTAATTCGTTGGCGTTTGAAACTGGAAGAATTCGAATACGAGATTGTGTATAAACCCGGCAAATTAAATGCTAATGCCGACGCTCTCTCTCGTTATCCTCCTGAAGTATCTGTAAATACTTTTTCAATTTTTCTTACGTCTGCGGACTTAAAACATTCTGATGAATCCTATCAGGATTTTATTCAGTTTCATTATATGAACCGGAAACGGTTAAAATATAATTTTCGCGAGTTAGACTCAAACCTTTTAGATCGACAAGATCACATTGCACATTGTGTGTCGGAAGATTTAGAAATGTCAGCCGAACTAGCCGTAGCCATTAAAGAGAGTATTCCTAATTATAACGAGTTAATTAGTAAACCTCATTCTTTACACGAAACTTTACATTCGTCATTAAATTCTTTTTATATTTTTCATGTTGTAACCAAATTAAATTTCTGGGATAAACCCACGTATCCAGATTTATTTTATGCTTTGAAAACCTTACGTAGTGAGTTAGACAAACTAAATATAAAATCTATTTCATTACCGCGCCTTGGTTGCGGTTTAGACCAACTTAAATGGGAAAAGGTCAAACTTATTCTCCATTATATTTTTCGCAATTCAAGTATTCAGGTAACGGTTTGTCACAATCGGATAATCAAGCCGCTTCGAGGAATCATTCCTACCATTTTATATGAGTACCATAACTCTGTAATCGAGGGTCATGCAGGTCAGAATCGCATGTTTAATAAAGTTTGTTTGAAGTATCGTTGGAAAGGTATGCGAAGAGATATATCAAATTATGTTAATCGATGTACATCATGCCAAACCAATAAAGTTCACCGACAACGAATGAAACAACCTATTGTGATCACCACCACAAGCGAAAAACCCTTTGAACGGATAGCGTTGGATATCGTAGGTCCACTTCCAATTTCAGAATCCGGTAATCGGTTCATTTTAACCCTTCAGGACGACTTAACGAAATTCACACAAGCATATCCTATCCCAGATCACGAAGCAGTAACCATTGCCCAAACGTTAACTACTAAGTTTATTTGTAATTTCGGCATTCCCGAATCAATCTTAACAGATCAAGGAAGGGAGTTCACTTCCAACCTTTTCAAGGAAGTAGCCAAGCTTTTCAAGATAAAGCGGGTGCAAACCACCGCTTATCATCCCGAGACTAATGGAGCCCTAGAGAGGACCCATAGTACGATAAAGGATTACTTAAAACATTTTCTGGCACCTGATCAGACTGATTGGGACGAGTGGCTACCTTTTTCGATGTTCAGTTATAATTCTACTCCTTACACGGCTACTAAATTCACCCCTTTTGAGTTAGTGTATGGTCATCCCCCATCACTACCTACTTCTATAACTTCCCCTTCTTTTTCGTCTACGTATGATAGTTATGTAGAGAATCTTAAACTAAAATTAGTTAAATCTTTAGAGGTGGCTAGACAAAACACCATCCATAACAAAGAGAAGGTTTGTACTAAGTACGACAAAACCAAAAAGTTACGTACCTTTAAACCAGGAGATTTGGTTTATTTGATTAATAGTGCTGGAAAGATAGGCACAGCAAGGAAGTTTAACCCAACTTTCACGGGTCCTTATGAGGTAACCTCAATAAACAGTTAGGTAAATATTTCCATAAAAGTGGGAAACAAAATAAGACGAGTCCACATAAATAGGGTTAGATTAAAAAGGTAACTTTTCTCGTACCTGTCCTATTTACGATGAACCCTAGTTATTCTCACGATCAAATGTTTTTGTATTCATATTTCATTACTTTATAAGCATCGTCTTTATAATGTTCTTTACTCCAACTTGAGTAAAATTATTCTTAATCTCATTTTCTTATTTTAGAGATTAATCCTTTTTTTTTTATTATGAAGTTCACGGCACGAGGCCTGAACCATTTCCTTTCATTTTTATGTCATCATCGATGATAATCCATATGATGGATAACCCTTCGTATTCAATTAATTTAATTGAGCTTTTAATTGATTTGTGACATCGGTCATAGCTGGATCAAGTATTGTAACCTGGAAGGAGGTTAAGTGTAACCCTGACCTGAGAGTCGGAGGTGATTCGATGTAATGTTTGAAAAGATATTTTTCCCCCTATCTTGTTCATTCGGAGAATTTTTGGGTCTAGAGTCCCTGGTGTAGTATTGTTTGAAAAGATATTTTTCCCCCTATCTTGTTCATTCGGAGAATTTTGGGTCTAGAGTCCCTGGTGTAGTATTGTTTGAAAAGATATTTTTCCCCTTATCTTGTTCATTCGGAGATTTTTGTCTTTCGATGTAAAGAAGGAATTTTTATTTGTAGCCAAGGAAGAAGTCCTGTGGTGATTCGTCAGTTGATCCAGGTGATTCGTATGTTCATGTTATTTATTTAATTGTGAAATTTTATATTTTCTGATGACAATTGAATTATTTCTTTATTTTCAGTTCTGTTAAAATGAAAATCCTTTTTCTTTTCCTTTTCCTAATCCTGAGCGATTATTCGTAATTTTGGTGGATGTCTGAGGACATTCGTATTGTTAATCTTAATGATTAAAATTTTTTGTATTTGTATTTTATTATGTTTAATAAATACATTTTTTCATGTTTACAATCTTAGCGATAATATTTCGTTGTAATCGTATTGTAATTTTTTATTATAATTGTATTCTCATTGTAAGATTCATTATAGATCCTACCGATCAAATGTATAATTGTAATCACAATTGAAATTTTTATATTTGTTTATCTTTCTAAGATTCCTACCGACACGATGTCGAGTAATTGTAATCGTCATAATAATTGTATTATGTTTTGTAAAATTTCTATGTCATATACTTGTGAATTTTCATTGTATTTGAAATCGCACTTATAATTTTTGTTATACCTGTAATATTGTAAATTAATTATAATTCTACGGTTAAAATTTCGTATACCTGTTATCGAAATTGTATTTTACACTTTTACACTTTTATAATTTTATAATTTTCTATGTTCGTAATTGTGATCGTATTTGTAAAACGACGTTTAAATTTTCATATTTTTGTACTTTGAATTGTACTTTCGTATTTTTGTAATTTCTGTGAACGGAGAAACTAAGCTCCAGAAGTTAGTTTCGTCTTGGGCTCGGAGGTGTTATAATCGTACTTCGACGCGCCACGTTTCGATTCATATCCATGCGCGAAACGGACCTATCGGAGACGAGCTACCAACACCCAATCACAGAAGGGTTTTCCCCCACCAACCAAGTGCGTCCGGCACGTGCCTCGACTGCTATATAAGGAGGGTCACGGCCGGACCAACTCACTGACAGTATTTCGACTCTGTCCGTCGAACTGAGTGGACGTCCCGCGCCCGCTTGCTCCCAGAACAGACCAATGATGACGCCAGCCACCAAAACGCTGCCACAGATGTCGACCTTGGAGGATTTTCAACAAATTATAGAACGCCTCCAGTCAACAATTCTGTCGCAGCAGAAGAAAATAGACCAACTGACCGCCACCATCACTACGCTTCAGCAACTGCCCAAACACGGCAGCCATAGAAAACGTAAAAAACTAATTACTTCGAACCGTTTTTCAGATCTCGAGGAAGAGGGATCCACCTCGTCCGGAATGGAGGAGGAATCCCAGCCGAAGACCGCCGCCCCTGCTATCGAAAAAACCTGCCAACCTGCCCAACGAAAGACCTCTGCCGCCCCGCCGACCCCACAAAACACACAAACCGCCCGTCCAAGCCAATCGACTCCAACGCAGCCACAGCAGCAACCCAGGAAAAAAAAGCGCTAAGTATCACGCCAACACGATACACACAAACAGTCACCAATACAACACAGACGATCCCGCCAATAATTATCGCCGAGCCAACCCCATACAAAAGGGTTGTAGATATAATTAAAAAAGTCATCTCGCTACCGTTCGAGTCAAAAATCTCCAACAAGGGAACAAACTTTCTGCTTAAATCATCAGACGATTTTCGCAAAGCCACCACAGCCCTCAAAAATAACGAAATTGCGTACTACACGTACACGCTTCCGGAGGACAAACCTCTAAAAGTTGTCCTCCGCGGAATCCCCGCCTCAGTCACCGCCGAGGAAGTCAAGGAGGCCCTAACAGAACAGGGCTTCGCAGTCTCCGAGGTCATTCGGATGACATCCAGAGCAACGAAAAAACCACTTCCGTTGGTCTTAGTTAAAATTTCCAAGAGTGATCAACAAAAGGCACTTTTCCAGATCACTTCGCTCCTCCACCTAAAAATAACGGTGGAAAGCTTAAACAGCTCAGCCAAAGCTACCCAATGCCACCGCTGCCAAAGTTTCGGCCACTCCGCACTAAACTGCGCGATGACATACGCCTGCGTCAAGTGCGCCGGACCACATCCGACATTCAATTGCGTCAAAGACGCCAAATCGGCCCCACAATGCATAAATTGCGGTGGCGCACACCCAGCCAGTTACAGAGGCTGCCCCAAATGGCCAGTAAACAAAGCCCACTACGAACAAAAAACCCAGTTCACCAAACCAAATTCACCACCAGCCCGTCAGGTCTCACCACAAATACAATTCAGCCAAATTGCTAAGCCCCCGCCAGCACAAACCCAATTCAATCCGGAGCTAATTGCTCAAATAACGGCAGCGGTTCTTCAAACCCTCTCCGCTAACCCCAACCTTCTGAATGGGCGTAACTAAGGCGGGAAATTCACTGACACTGACATACTGGAACGCAAACGGACTAAACCACAAAATACTTGAACTCAGACATTTTGCACAAACATACAATACGGACTTAATCCTCGTGAACGAAACCCATTTACGAAACTCCAACTCCCCGAAAATCCCCAACTACATCCTCTACAAGGATGACAGGCTCCATGGCAGGGGAGGCGGCACCGCTATCTTCATTAAAAAATCAATCGCCCATATTAGAATCCCCACCCCCGATCTCCACCATACAGAAGCAACAATAATACAAATTCCCACTGCACATTCTGGCAACTTCAAAGTAGTTTCTCTTTATAGCCCACCAAACTCGTCAATAGATCCAAACGATCTAAACAAATTATTTTGCGACAATGACCCAACGATCGTTGCCGGCGATTACAACGCAAAACACCCTCACTGGAACTGCCCAAAAACTTCCCAAAAAGGCGCTGCCCTTTTCAACTATGCCATCAACGCCAACGTCAACATAATAGGCCCGCCTGAACCCACCTGCTACAGTAAAGTAGCCCGCCGTCCTTCTACTATAGACCTCTTAGTCCACAGCAACTTCCCGTGGTCAATAGACCTCCATTCAATAAACGAATTGTCTTCCGACCACAACCCTGTCTTGGTCGAACTCTCGAACCCATTCGTAAACTTCACATCTTCACAACCTAGCTCCCCCTCAGAATCCAAGTACATCAACTGGCTCAAATTTAAATATTATCTGGAAAATAACACAGTCATTCCACACTTCTTGAGAAATAACACCCAAATAGACTCAGCCATAGAATCCCTAACCGAGAGCTACACAGCAGCCCTAGATTTCGCCTCGACTCCAATAACTAACCCGGTAACACGCCCTCAGCTGGATCCGGAAACGCTCTCAGCCATCAGAACCAAAAACCATCACCGCAGACGCTGGCAACGCTACGGCGACCCAGCCGACAAAATCAATATGTCAAAATACCAGGCCATCGCCAGGCGGGCGCTTCGAGAGTTCCATGACAAAACGTGGGAATCGAAACTAAATACACTATCAACCCAAAATAATTCATTATGGAAACTCGCAAAAACTCTCAAAAAACCGTTCCACTATACTCCGCCACTACATTCGTCCAACAACGGACTAGTCTTCACATCAGCGGAGAAAACGGAATGCTTCGCTGACTCCCTAGAAGAACAATTCACCCCAAACACTCCAGATGGTGAAACCCATTCGTTCATAGAAACGGCCAATTCCACCGTTAGAGCAATTATATCTTCCACCCCAATAGACAAAATAAAACTAACTTCCCCGGACGAAATCAGAAATTTCATTCACTCTCTCCACCCGCGAAAAGCCCCCGGTCTCGATAACGTCCCAAATAAGGCACTAACTTACTCACCGAAAAAAACTATAGTAACCATTAATAACATTTTCAATGCTGCTCTGCGAAATAGATACTATCCCCCTGCCTGGAAGTCTGCAATAGTTGTAGTAATCCCAAAACCAAACAAAGACCCCATATTTCCTCAAAACTATAGACCAATTAGCCTCCTCACAGCAGTCAATAAACTGTTTGAAAAAGTCATCCACAAAAGACTCACAAATCTGACTAACGAGCTGAACATCCTCCCGGATGAACAGCACGGATTTAGAAACAAACACAACACGTTACATCAACTACTACGCGTCACCGACACAATCTCCAACAAATTCGCTCATAAAGAATCAACAGTAGCCGTCTTCTTCGACATTGCCCAAGCTTTCGACAGAGTCTGGCACGAAGGCTTATTATTTAAATTACATACATTAAACTTCCCAACGTGCATAATCCAACTAATCGCTTCTTTTCTAAAATCCCGCACATTTCACGTACGCTTTGAGGGCTGTCTCTCATCACCCAGAAATATCAAAGCCGGAGTACCCCAGGGCTCCATAATTTCACCACTACTGTTCAACATTTTTACATCAGACATACCTAAACCAGCTAACCATCATTCCATACTAGCACTCTATGCGGACGACACTGCGCTCCTAAGCTCGTCCAAATCCATACCGTTAGCTCTTTCGCGCATCCAAATAGAAATTGACATACTAGAAAAATGGTACGCCAAGTGGCGTATTAAAATCAACCCAGTAAAAAGCCAAGGGTTAATTTTCACTAAGAAAAATCCGCCCCCCACACCCCAGCTAAAATTCAAAAACACCCCAATCCCTTGGACTACACATGTAAAATACTTGGGCCTAACTCTAGACAAAAAACTAACCTGGAAAACACACATCAAGAACGTAGTACTTAAAGCACGAGCCGCCCACTCAGCACTTTACCCCCTCATTGGTAGAAGAAGCACCCTAAGTCTTAAAAATAAACTTCTTCTCTATAAAGCGATCATCAGACCCACTATAACATACGCCTCCCCCATATGGGGAACGGCCTCTCTCGCCAACTTAAAAACAATACAAGTATGTCAAAACAAAATTCTTCGCAATTGCGTCAACGCACCGTGGTTCATGCGCAACAACCAAATACATGACGACACTGACACCCCCTACATATTCGATCACATACATAAACTTGCTCAACAGTTTTACGACAACATCCCAAAAATTGACAACGACTCAATCAGATACTTAACAGACTACGACCCAAATACCATCCCTCACAAGCACAAACGCCCTATGTTCATCCTTAACCGACAAATACCAGCCATGCTGCCCCAACTTACCTCCAAACCAAACCCCATACAACAATAGCCTCATAAAATCTCAAGCCATTAATTTTCAGACAAGACAAAGGTGTAAAAAGATCATGAGATCTTGGGACACCAGAAACGACATGACCAATGACCAATGACCAACTCACTCTTTCTTGGGAATCCAAGCCGGGAGGAACTCTCCCTCTACACTTCACTTCTCGTTGGGAATCCAACTAGGGAGGAATCTCCTTCGTCACATCAAGAACTTCTGATAGGGAGGATTCTCCTTCGTCCCATCAAGAACTTCTGAATGGGAAGACCTCTCCCTCTTCAAGAACCTGTCCACGTCCAGGAGGAGTCCGGAGTCTAGACCGTCCGCGCGTCTACTCTTCGTAAACTAGTCCACGAGCGAATTTTGTATCATTTCAAACTCAAAATAAACACATTTACAACCTACCTCTCGCCTATATTAATATTGTCATTCCTAACAGTACTTCCCCATCCGTACAGAATGACATAATTGAAGCGATTGGTGATGTTATTAACCCTTCCTGGGCGAAAAGGGGGCCAAAAAGTACCCCAAGAATTTGTTTTTCACTGTAACTTTTTAACTACTACCTTTAAAGAAGATACCAAACAATTTTTCATAAATAAAAACGTTACCCCCAAAGCGGGGAAGCCCGCGCGTCTCGCATATTCATACGCCACATAATATTACATGCAACATTTAAAGAAACATCAAAGTAGTATTTTATTTCTTACCTCGCTGAAGCTGCCTGTCGCTAGGTGGTTATGTGTAATACCTAATGATATAAAAATATATGTTAACACATTAAAAGAAATATGTATTTTATTTAAGACGATAGAGATTTATACGTACAATTTATTACGAAGCCGATTCAGCGGGACGTCTTTTCTATCAGCAATTTGATCTTCTTCTTCTCCGCAAATTATGATTTGTGAATGTGAATAATTATCGAAGCGATATGATTAGCTCACGAGTGCGCTCGAAGCGGACGTGTTTAACCGATCGAGGGCAGTTTATGAGTGAGCCCTGGCTGCCCTGGTGAGCTGCACGGGAGGTGCGGTGCAGTGATGTTGAGCCCTTGGCAAGTATGGACCAATCACCGAACGAGACGTGTTATAGCAGGTGTGCCACCTCGAATGCCCGTCCGAATGTACACATACATACATCAGGGCTGTCATAATTTAATATTAATTAACAAAAGCTATAATAATTAAAATTTAAAAATATGAAAATAATATGGCCTCGACCCGATTCCGGAGCAAAAAGGATGTATAATAAAACATAGAAATGCAGACTGGTCTTAATAAAATATTTTTAAAATGGTGTACGGAAAAATCATCGCAGATAATTTATCACGAGTCTTGAAAATTTGAAGATTAAATTGTCTTTACTTAAATTCATCCGTTACTATAATAAATGAATAGTTAAACAAAAGCATAAACAAATAATAATTATGTGCTTTTCGGAGTCCGTATGGTGTGTCACTTTATTTATAATTTATTGTAAATCTTCCGCTGGGATATAACAAGCGTTAGCCCAATGCGTTACAACGGGATAAACACACCAACTACCATGTGAGTAGTGAGCTATTGACCGAGCTAACTAGATTTTATTTTAATTATTCATCGTGATATTCGTACGCGAGATTAGAAAAATCTAATCTGTGATGAACGATCGAAATTATAAATAAATATAAATAATCAACTACAATCTTCCAAGCGTAATAGAAATTTAAAAACACTAGGGTTTATATGAGATTTGTACTTTAAATTTTAATTATAAGGAATATATTTTTAGTATAAAAATAACAATAATTTTATTCATAATTAGAAAAAAATAGGGTTTATATTTGCGACTTTCCGCTGCGTGCTTTAAGGTGCACTAGAGTCGCGATCGCGTCCCTATATTCTTAACTGTTGCGGCCAGTACGTCAGCACTTGCAAGCAAACTTTCTAAACAAAAATATGCTTACGGCAATAGCTGTGAGGAGTTGGAACAATGTAATTCTGATTGTGATATTTAGGTGTGTGCTATAATTGTTTTTTTTTTATTATTTTTAAATATTTAGCGTTATATTTATTTTTGTATAATGACGCCATCATGACGCATTGGGAAAACCTGTCAAGTTATGATGGTCAGATTAACAATAAAAAAATAAAAAAGCATCAAGGTATTATAAACCGACTTATACCACTGGTCTATCAGTTATTGAAATACACATGGGATATGTCTGGTATATTTATTTTATAACTTGTTAGGTTAGGTTAAATATGAAAAAAAATTTAAATAAATAAAATAAATCACAATATTTTATTTTAATATTGATTAAATCTTTTGTTGTAACCTATAAGGCACAAGCCCAATGCGTTACAACGGAGTAAAACTGTACATACTGAGTAAGTCAATCGGTGAAATCTATATTAATAATTATAAATTATTATATATAATATAATTTATAAGCAATAGATGTCATTGCACTTGGGGCCGGTTTTTTTATAATAGCGCATTTTTTATAAATAAAAATTCAGATGTCGCTGCCGGCGTTTGAACCCGCAACCTCAGAGTTACTAGTCTGAGACGTTACGGACTACATATGGATGTATATTTATATTTATTGTTAAACGAACAAATTAATCACAAGCTGCACATTAATTGTAATTAAAAATAACAATTAATTGAACGTTTTGTATTATAAATTGGTTCCTAATTCTGTCTTGATTGTTCCTGAGGTTGAAAAACATCGCTAATCGTAGAAGTGCTTTAGAAGTTGATACGTTTTTGTTCTTTTTTGAAAATTTCAAAATATCTAAAAAAAAATTCAATTATCTATTTGAACGAAATGTTTTTTTTTTAATTACTTGTAAAAGCAAGAGTTGTCTTTTTACCACATCCGAGTATTTTCGAAGCTACCCTTAAAAAAATAAACTTATGAACTATGTTACGCACAAAATATTTTATCACAAATATGTATGAATACTATTTGAATATTAGTGCAAACATCTGAGTAGAAAATAGTAGATAAAGACCGAATAATATTTAGGTTGGAATCTCTAATCATGATAAAATTTATAAATTGCTTTAAACATTTTACATACACTATAATACACATATCCCCATTACAAATGATGTGCATCATCCCATATAACTTGATACAGTTCCTATTTACTATCGACGAATCTCTAAGGCACTTTACAGTCCTCAGATGAAAAGCTTTGAGGATCGACGGATTGTCGACGCCACCCCCCAGCAACATTAAATACACGTTACTTAGAAATTACAATGCATTGTATTCCAACGCAAATATGGATACGATCCAAATCTGTAACAATACTTGAATATTTTATAGTACAACTAGTTACAGACAATCAAAAAGTTTTTAATTAATCAGTGTATGTCGAAGTGTTTGTAAACTTTGGACTGCTTAGGGCAAACCCCGTCTTTATAATTTCTTTAAAGTGGTCATCTAATAACGAATCAAATGTGGTGACCACGTTCTTTTTCTGTTAAGGAAATAAACTATTTGACTACTTTGCCGAGTGCAAAGAGTAATAACAAAGTTATAAAAGATTTGACCTCAAAAATTCATGTTTATGGTATTGGAAAGTCTTCAAACCATTGTGTTTTAAATATGCTGATTACTTTAGAGAGTTCATTTATAAAGCGCCGATGATTAAATGGCGCTATTTAACGGATCCCTACACGCTTTTAGCGATAATTGCATAAATTTATAATCACCACATCTGAAGTGCATCCTCTCGGCGGCTCGTTTCAAAAACCGTTACAGAATTCACGTGGTCTATTTTTTAATGGACCATAATTTGCGTAATTTAAAGAGTGCGTATATTATAAATAATTAAATTCAATAGAAATAAGATGATTTTGAATTAATTTTAATAATAATACTTATAAATGATTAAATATAGACTTATAAATTAGTAATAAGTTTGAGTGATATTTTAAACATTAAAAATATTATCATGATAGAAATTCTATATAAAATAAAAACGATTTACTTAAGATAGTGGAAAAAAAAAAAATATATATTTTAGTTCAAGTTTTAATTAATACATAATAGAATAATTTACATTTGTGCTTGCATGTTTGGTGAAACCAACTATGATATTTAATACTACTAATAATATTATATATATCGTTACCATTTATGTTCTTAGTTAAGTTTTTTTGTGTTTTGTTTTCATTTTAGATTTGTTCACGTAATTGTTAAAAGCTAAGCGGAAGCCAGGAAACAGTGAGGCGGATGCTCTAGAAATAATACGACGGTAGTTATAGCAACCAATTATATTTATTTACTTTATCACTTCATATTTATAGTAAAAATATAATTTGATAAACGTGTGATAATAATGATCTCAGTACCTACTCAGTGAATATACTATTTAGGGTTTTTGTTGGGGTATAGCCTAATAAAATACATATTAAATAAATTTGCTATCTAGTTTTGATTTTTGTTTCTGATTCTTATTAAATTTGAGGTATAAATATATATTTTAACTGGTTATAAATAACTATTTTTGATGCAACACTTATATGTGGTCCTGACAGATTCTTTTTTATCTTATAAAAATTTAGGGATTTATTCAGGAATCAACTTTTTACAATGTAAATCTTTATGATTTGAATACTATCATTATGATTTTTGAATAAACTTCATGAAATATCTTAGCTATCATAACTTTTCTTATATGATTGTTATGAAAATGTAATCCGTGGATGACCCTCATTACATGCAGACTCAACAGGTGTTATCTCACTGGATGAGGTCAGATGTTTGAGTCATACGTAGTCATAATGATAAAAATATTTTTGTTAATCTCGCACATCGACTGACTAAGGCAATAAAATATCACAAGCTTATACATCTTGCAACTAATTAATCTGTATATTATTTGGTAGTTTTATTCCAATATTTATTGCGTTATGGGTGTGTACTATTCTATCTCTTGTTTATGTTTCTAATTAGAGAATAGCTCTTAGGTGAATATATTTTTGCATTCTTACAATCTTATTGTTTTATTTATAATAATTATAGTGAATATTTTACACAATAGTGTTATTTATCAAAATTTGACCCACCCTGTATCATAGACTTTGGACACCCTAATATGCAGGTATGCACGGTAGCCTTGTTTTAGAGATGAGGGGTGCTGCATCATTCGATTATCGAGTTTCCGCATGTGACTTTTCACGTGGCGAAGTCAAAATCGAAATGAAAAACTATAAATGATGAAATTCGCCAAAACGGTAAACTAAATCATTACAAATCATAACTATTAATAACAAAATGCTAAAAATAATAATTTATTTTTCTTCGAAATTCTCGCATCCTTCTCATTATATTTATTACCGAAGTTTCGACCTCCATGTTGGAGACATCATCGTAGGCACAGTCTTTGAACGCAAATTTTCTGGTTGAATA